>NW_023405277.1:0-54919 GCF_013141755.1 Anopheles stephensi
AGAGCAGTCTGGAAACGAGGTTGAAAACGACGAACTAATTTTTACTAATTTTTTGATTTCTCTCTGCATTAAAGATTTCTAAAAAATTCAACCGCGTTTCAACACCGGTGTCTTCAGAGAGGGTTGGCGTTCCAGCACTATATTGATTCTCTGGACCAAACTTCCTGGACAGGCGTGGCGGGGGCTGCAATAGGGAGCTTGCAACAAACGGACAGTGGTTAAGAACGTGTGACAGTATTGGCTGAATTTGCGAAAGTGAACGGTATTGTGCGCTCTTACCCGATGCCCCAAAATCCCTTGTTTCGTACATCGTCAAACGACGGCTAGATGTTCCTGTTCCTGGGTGCGTTTCCTGCGAACTGGAAGCAAAAAAAAAAAAACATCAACCGTGAGAATAAATCAAGCACATTCCGTTGGTGTCCGGAACACGGCAAGTGGTTGATGTTACCGTCATCGTTAGCGGAATGCGAAACTACTCACCCAACGTATGCACTGGACGTACCGCGCATTCAGCATCCAGAAGTATCGTCTAGCAGA
Organism: Anopheles stephensi; assembly: GCF_013141755.1. Classification (NCBI taxonomy): domain Eukaryota; kingdom Metazoa; phylum Arthropoda; class Insecta; order Diptera; family Culicidae; genus Anopheles; species Anopheles stephensi. The sequence goes on from NW_023405277.1 coordinate 538, forward strand.
AGAGTGTGTGAAACAACAATTACAACACACTGCCCCCCGCAGACCGGCAGACATCCACGCGCACGAAACACTCTCCATCACGCGATGGCCACTTGCACGCATCTCAGCAGTCCTGGATGCTGGAGAGACTCAGCACACGCGCATTGGTAAGCCTGGCAGGATGTGCACAGCAAACACAAATCACTCGCGCGAGCTTTCTTTCGTGTATTTGGTAACTGGATCGAGCGGAGGTAACAGGAAGCCTCCGAATTCTGTCCGGGGGGCAGGCCGCCCGCCTGTGGTGTTTTCAACGCAAAGACGTCGAATTAACGTCGAGCATACACTTTCAAACACTGTGTGTAACGGGCGAATGCGAGGCCGGCACACGGAACACGAAACACTTAATTGAAAACATGAGAAACACGGCAAATCTCTGTATGCCTACTAGACAACATTAAATAATAACAGTGTGAATTGAAAACACATCTCAGCACACATTGGAAACCATCCATAGGAATAATTAATAAGTAAAAGTCAGGCATGCGTTGAAACCATTATTTAGCAAGCTGACGTGTGCAACAGACGCTTTTTCCACTGTGTCTCATATCAGCAACATTTTTTATCGAAAATGGCCAGCCGTAAGATCGGAAACCGTCGCAACGATACGTTGCACCTGGAGAAACTGACGTTTGAACTGAAGAAAAAACTGAACGAGCTGCCACGAGTGAGCAACGTGACATCAGATGACAACGGACCATGCACAGCGGCAGATTTAAGGGTTTGGGAATACAAGAACTTCGTTTTTATGCCGGACGACATGAAGCGTTTTTACATGTCGACCGATGGGATGCACACGAGCTGGACGTACAACTATTCGAAGCGCGCAAAATTACGTGTAGGCCACCTCTACATACCTAAATTGACGCACATCCAGAACCTCGAACTGAAAGGACCGGGAACTGTTTTCGAGCTCGAGCGCATAGGTGACAGGGGTTTCGTTTTGCTCGTGTACAAGACAAATGTTACAACCCGTCCGGAAATTTATTTGTTGGAAGTGGGATCGTGGAAGTGGACACTGTTGGCGGACTCCTTTACGACATACTTACGCATGAGCATCGAGCATCTCGGGCTACCATGTTGGCAGTTAGCCTTTGCCAGCTGTCGCCTGCCAGGGTGGGCTGAACAGCTGTTTTTGGTGCTGGCTCCACATTTGCTTTTGGACAATGACGAAATGCTAGGACCGAAGAGCGCGCCGGTATACCACCGAGCGCAGCACCCGCTCAATGTGCTAGATCCGGCTAGATTTTGGACCACGGTACGACGCATGCACTCGGCACATGAATAGCCAACGACCAACGAGAACGAGAACGAGGTGGCCAAGGAGGATTACTTTACCATTACGTTAGACCATTACGCATTTAAAATAAACAATAAATAGCCACTGCACGGCCACTGTTTCAATTACACAGAAATGTAGTTTTATTTCTATCTAAAGCTTACTTTTGTTTTCTTCCCATTCGCATTCCCATTCCGCATTCCAGGGACCAGCTTTGCCCGTGAACAACACAACACACATGGTTTGGTCTGATAATTGTACACAGTTTTGAGATTGTATCGAAGGATCGAATAAAATTGCTTCACAAACTTCATCAACCACCACCACCCAGAAGAGGGTTCCTTGACTGGGTTTTACCCGTAGCAGTATATGGGCACCTGGGCAATACACAGTGCTGGGCAGACAGCACTGCGCAACGAACACAACTTGTACATCACGCACGCACGCACGCACGCACACACACACACACACACATATCATTTGTTTATTTACACCCATACAATTCATTACCTTGCACCGTACGATATTCAAACATTGTGCGAGAAGCGACCGCGTTGCCGGGCCAGTATGAATGCCGTGCGTTTATAGTGCAGTGCTGGGTGCGCGCGTGTTTGGCGCACTACTGTGAGGCGAAACTAACAACGACGCCGGTGATTCGCGATGCTGGGAAAAGGTGCGCCAGTGGAAATGATGGCTTGTACAGCGCGCACAGCTGCCAGTACTGCTCGCCGCCTGAGAAGGGCCCGATCAACGCGGCCAGCTTTGTATGGGCGTGCGTCTATGCGGCAGTGCTGAAAATTCGTGATTTTTTCGCAACTACCCCCACGGGGGACTAAAAACGACGGGGCCGGGGGCAAAAGGAGTGCCAATGGGAGTGATCTGGTTGTTTGTACAACGCGTACGTCGGTGCCATCACTGGTGCCGGTACAATAATATTACAATGTGCATGTTCATAGGCGACGACATAGTTTAAAAAAAAAACGATGACACTTATCGTCTCAAAACCGTCGTCGTTGGTCTAAATAAACGCGTCCTCGAGGCGAAAATGCGCGAACGCATTAAACGTCGGGTAAAAGGTCGGCCACAAATTATGCTAAAACGACTGGAAAACAGAAACTCCACATAAAAAAAAAAAAAAACAAAACGAAAGTTTCATCAAAAAGCTGCATGACTGCTCATGGGGATTTGAATCCCGGCCATGCCATGTGAAGACCAGCGCCGCTGTAGCGTCGGTGATATTCGCGAGATGTTCCATCGAGTAGGAATGAAGAAGGACGACCAACGCAGCCAAATGATATTCTGGGACGACCTTCGAGGCGAACCTGCTGTTTACGTGGTTACCGTTATGACGTTTGGTGCAGCATGCTCGCCCACTAGCGCACAGTTCGTGAAAAACCGAAATGCATCACGTTTCCGGCAGGATTTCCCGCGAGCGGTGGAATGCATCGAAGAGGAACATTATGTCGATGACATGCTTGTCAACGTGGAAACGGAAGAGGAAGCTGCTGAGCAAGCTAAAACGGTTCGCTATATTCACGCGAAAGGGGGCTTCGAGATACGGAATTGGGCGTCCAATTCACGCAAGGTGGTTGATTCAATGCAGGAAGGGCCTACAACAGCGAAATCGTCAGCTTGCGCAAACAGACCCCGCAAAAGCACCCGTGGAAAAGGGGGGTCGAGAAGAAAAGCAGCATCTATAAGCTCTCGCCTATTCTGAACGACCACGGGATCCTGAGAGTGGGGGGACGTTTGACGGAATGCGTAGGCATCAACAATTTCTCACGGAACCCGATCATCCTTCCTCGGCGAGACTACGGAACCGATCTCATTATTCGGGAGCACCACGAAAGGTACAAACACGGCAACCACAACACGGTTTTGAGCGAATTAAGGATGCGGTACCACATCCCTAAACTGCTGGGGGAATATCGACGCGTTAGGAGAGATTGTCAGTGGTGCAAAGTGAACAACGCGCGACCGGAGCCACCGCTAATGGGTAATTTACCACAACAAAGAACCGCATTTTATTAACGTGCCTTTTCCTTCACAGGGATCGACTACTTCGGCCCGTTTTCTCTGCTTCACGTCGAGAGCTGTACATCTCGAGATAGCGGCGTCCCTCAACACAGCGTCATGCATACTGGCGCCTCACTTTGGCGGCTGCTGGGAGCGTTTGGTACGTTCCGTGAAGAAGGTACTGCATCAGTTCGTGTTCCCCAAGCGCCCTACGGATGAAGTAATGCTGTCAACGTTCACGGAGATCGAACTCATCCTTAATTCGAGACCACTTACCTACGTGCCCCTGAACGACGGACTGGCCGACCCTATAACACGAATAACACGCCAAAAGGACGAATTGTCTCAATAATACCTGGAAAGGACGGTCAAGTTAGGCAAGCCACGGTACAAACGAGCAGTGGAACTTACGTTAGACCCGCACACAAATTAGCAGTCTTAGATGTATCAGCTTAGTAGAAAACCGCACGGCAAGAGTCGAATACAGAATATAGCGAAAGTAACAAACAGCAAGCAAGCAAATAAACAAACAAACAAACGCACACACACACGAGGCAACTGACAGAAGATGGGACGTGAAGCCACGGTTTGTACAATCGCGAAAGAAAGGTGTGTCATCACGAAGATCGGGTTTATAAAGTCGGTAATTTATAAACCTTTTAGCATTGAGGTGTTTATTATCGCCTAACAAATATATTTAACCGTGGCGCACTTGGGGGGACAATGTTGGAAAGCAAAGGAACACAAGAAAGAAGAGGAAAGATCGGAAAAAGGGAGCTCGCGTCTACCCGACGGGAATGAGCAAGAGCAGTCTGGAAACGAGGTTGAAACGACGAACTAATTTTTTACTAATTTTTTGATTTCTCTCTGCATTAAAGATTTCTAAAAAATTCAACCGCGTTTCAACACCGGTGTCTTCAGGAGAGCGTTCCAGCACTATATTGATTCTCGGACCACTTCCTGGACGCGTGGCGGGGCTGCAATCGGGAGCTGCAACAAACGGACAGTGGTTAAGAACGTGTGACAGTATTTGGCTGAATTTGCGAAAGTGAACGGTATGTGCGCTCTTACCCGATGCCCAAATCCTTGTTTCGTACATCGTCAAACGACGGCTAGATGTTCCGTTCCTGTGCGTTCCTGCGACGGAGCAAAAAAAAAAAAAAAACATCACCGTGAGTATAATCAAGCACATCCGTTGGTGTCCGGAACACGGTGGTTGATGTTACCGTCATCGTTACCGGAATGCGAAACTACTCACCCAACGTATGCACTGGACGTACCGCGCATTCAGCATCCAGAAGTATCGTCTAGCAGAAGAGCGTGTGAAACAACAATTACAACACACTGCCCCCCGGCAGACCGGCAGACATCCACGCGCACGAAACACTCTCCATCACGCGATGGCCACTTGCACGCATCTCAGGCAGTCCTGGATGCTGGAGAGACTCAGCACACGCGCATTGGTAAGCCTGGCAGGATGTGCACAGCAAACACAAATCACTCGCGCGAGCTTTCTTTCGTGTATTTGGTAACTGGATCGAGCGGAGGTAACAGGAAGCCTCCGAATTCTGTCCGGGGGGCAGGCCGCCCGCCTGTGGTGTTTTCAACGCAAAGACGTCGAATTAACGTCGAGCATACACTTTCAAACACTGTGTGTAACGGGCGAATGCGAGGCCGGCACACGGAACACGAAACACTAAATTGAAAACATGAGAAACACGGCAAATCTCTGTATGCCTACTAGACAACATTAGATAATAACAGTGTGAATTGAAAACACATCTCAGCACACATTGGAAACCATCCATAGGAATAATTAATAAGTAAAAGTCAGGCATGCGTTGAAACCATTATTTAGCAAGCTGACGTGTGCAACAGACGCTTTTTCCACTGTGTCTCATATCAGCAACATTTTTTATCGAAAATGGCCAGCCGTAAGATCGGAAACCGTCGCAACGATACGTTGCACCTGGAGAAACTGACGTTTGAACTGAAGAAAAAACTGAACGAGCTGCCACGAGTGAGCAACGTGACATCAGATGACAACGGACCATGCACAGCGGCAGATTTAAGGGTTTGGGAATACAAGAACTTCGTTTTTATGCCGGACGACATGAAGCGTTTTTACATGTCGACCGATGGGATGCACACGAGCTGGACGTACAACTATTCGAAGCGCGCAAAATTACGTGTAGGCCACCTCTACATACCTAAATTGACGCACATCCAGAACCTCGAACTGAAAGGACCGGGAACTGTTTTCGAGCTCGAGCGCATAGGTGACAGGGGTTTCGTTTTGCTCGTGTACAAGACAAATGTTACAACCCGTCCGGAAATTTATTTGTTGGAAGTGGGATCGTGGAAGTGGACACTGTTGGCGGACTCCTTTACGACATACTTACGCATGAGCATCGAGCATCTCGGGCTACCATGTTGGCAGTTAGCCTTTGCCAGCTGTCGCCTGCCAGGGTGGGCTGAACAGCTGTTTTTGGTGCTGGCTCCACATTTGCTTTTGGACAATGACGAAATGCTAGGACCGAAGAGCGCGCCGGTATACCACCGAGCGCAGCACCCGCTCAATGTGCTAGATCCGGCTAGATTTTGGACCACGGTACGACGCATGCACTCGGCACATGAATAGCCAACGACCAACGAGAACGAGAACGAGGTGGCCAAGGAGGATTACTTTACCATTACGTTAGACCATTACGCATTTAAAATAAACAATAAATAGCCACTGCACGGCCACTGTTTCAATTACATAGAAATGTAGTTTTATTTCTATCTAAAGCTTACTTTTGTTTTCTTCCCATTCGCATTCCCATTCCGCATTCAGGGACCAGCTTTGCCCGTGAACAACACAACACACATGGTTTGGTCTGATAATTGTACACAGTTTTGAGATTGTATCGAAGGATCGAATAAAATTGCTTCACAAACTTCATCAACCACCACCACCCAGAAGAGGGTTCCTTGACTGGGTTTTACCCGTAGCAGTATATGGGCACCTGGGCAATACACAGTGCTGGGCAGACAGCACTGCGCAACGAACACAACTTGTACATCACGCACGCACGCACGCACGCACACACACACACACACACACATATCATTTGTTTATTTACACCCATACAATTCATTACCTTGCACCGTACGATATTCAAACATTGTGCGAGAAGCGACCGCATTGCCGGGCCAGTATGAATGCCGTGCGTTTATAGTGCAGTGCTGGGTGCGCGCGTGTTTGGCGCACTACTGTGAGGCGAAACTAACAACGACGCCGGTGATTCGCGATGCTGGGAAAAGGTGCGCCAGTGGAAATGATGGCTTGTACAGCGCGCACAGCTGCCAGTACTGCTCGCCGCCTGAGAAGGGCCCGATCAACGCGGCCAGCTTTGTATGGGCGTGCGTCTATGCGGCAGTGCTGAAAATTCGTGATTTTTTCGCAACTACCCCCACGGGGGACTAAAAACGACGGGGCCGGGGGCAAAAGGAGTGCCAATGGGAGTGATCTGGTTGTTTGTACAACGCGTACGTCGGTGCCATCACTGGTGCCGGTACAATAATATTACAATGTGCATGTTCATAGGCGACGACATAGTTTAAAAAAAAAACGATGACACTTATCGTCTCAAAACCGTCGTCGTTGGTCTAAATAAACGCGTCCTCGAGGCGAAAATGCGCGAACGCATTAAACGTCGGGTAAAAGGTCGGCCACAAATTATGCTAAAACGACTGGAAAACAGAAACTCCACATAAAAAAAAAAAAAAACAAAACGAAAGTTTCATCAAAAAGCTGCATGACTGCTCATGGGGATTTGAATCCCGGCCATGCCATGTGAAGACCAGCGCCGCTGTAGCGTCGGTGATATTCGCGAGATGTTCCATCGAGTAGGAATGAAGAAGGACGACCAACGCAGCCAAATGATATTCTGGGACGACCTTCGAGGCGAACCTGCTGTTTACGTGGTTACCGTTATGACGTTTGGTGCAGCATGCTCGCCCACTAGCGCACAGTTCGTGAAAAACCGAAATGCATCACGTTTCCGGCAGGATTTCCCGCGAGCGGTGGAATGCATCGAAGAGGAACATTATGTCGATGACATGCTTGTCAACGTGGAAACGGAAGAGGAAGCTGCTGAGCAAGCTAAAACGGTTCGCTATATTCACGCGAAAGGGGGCTTCGAGATACGGAATTGGGCGTCCAATTCACGCAAGGTGGTTGATTCAATGCAGGAAGGGCCTACAACAGCGAAATCGTCAGCTTGCGCAAACAGACCCCGCAAAAGCACCCGTGGAAAAGGGGGGTCGAGAAGAAAAGCAGCATCTATAAGCTCTCGCCTATTCTGAACGACCACGGGATCCTGAGAGTGGGGGGACGTTTGACGGAATGCGTAGGCATCAACAATTTCTCACGGAACCCGATCATCCTTCCTCGGCGAGACTACGGAACCGATCTCATTATTCGGGAGCACCACGAAAGGTACAAACACGGCAACCACAACACGGTTTTGAGCGAATTAAGGATGCGGTACCACATCCCTAAACTGCTGGGGGAATATCGACGCGTTAGGAGAGATTGTCAGTGGTGCAAAGTGAACAACGCGCGACCGGAGCCACCGCTAATGGGTAATTTACCACAACAAAGAACCGCATTTTATTAACGTGCCTTTTCCTTCACAGGGATCGACTACTTCGGCCCGTTTTCTCTGCTTCACGTCGAGAGCTGTACATCTCGAGATAGCGGCGTCCCTCAACACAGCGTCATGCATACTGGCGCCTCACTTTGGCGGCTGCTGGGAGCGTTTGGTACGTTCCGTGAAGAAGGTACTGCATCAGTTCGTGTTCCCCAAGCGCCCTACGGATGAAGTAATGCTGTCAACGTTCACGGAGATCGAACTCATCCTTAATTCGAGACCACTTACCTACGTGCCCCTGAACGACGGACTGGCCGACCCTATAACACGAATAACACGCCAAAAGGACGAATTGTCTCAATAATACCTGGAAAGGACGGTCAAGTTAGGCAAGCCACGGTACAAACGAGCAGTGGAACTTACGTTAGACCCGCACACAAATTAGCAGTCTTAGATGTATCAGCTTAGTAGAAAACCGCACGGCAAGAGTCGAATACAGAATATAGCGAAAGTAACAAACAGCAAGCAAGCAAATAAACAAACAAACAAACGCACACACACACGAGGCAACTGACAGAAGATGGGACGTGAAGCCACGGTTTGTACAATCGCGAAAGAAAGGTGTGTCATCACGAAGATCGGGTTTATAAAGTCGGTAATTTATAAACCTTTTAGCATTGAGGTGTTTATTATCGCCTAACAAATATATTTAACCGTGGCGCACTTGGGGGGACAATGTTGGAAAGCAAAGGAACACAAGAAAGAAGAGGAAAGATCGGAAAAAGGGAGCTCGCGTCTACCCGACGGGAATGAGCAAGAGCAGTCTGGAAACGAGGTTGAAACGACGAACTAATTTTTTACTAATTTTTTGATTTCTCTCTGCATTAAAGATTTCTAAAAAATTCAACCGCGTTTCAACACCGGTGTCTTCAGGAGAGCGTTCCAGCACTATATTGATTCTCGGACCACTTCCTGGACGCGTGGCGGGGCTGCAATCGGGAGCTGCAACAAACGGACAGTGGTTAAGAACGTGTGACAGTATTTGGCTGAATTTGCGAAAGTGAACGGTATGTGCGCTCTTACCCGATGCCCAAATCCTTGTTTCGTACATCGTCAAACGACGGCTAGATGTTCCGTTCCTGTGCGTTCCTGCGACGGAGCAAAAAAAAAAAAAAAACATCACCGTGAGTATAATCAAGCACATCCGTTGGTGTCCGGAACACGGTGGTTGATGTTACCGTCATCGTTACCGGAATGCGAAACTACTCACCCAACGTATGCACTGGACGTACCGCGCATTCAGCATCCAGAAGTATCGTCTAGCAGAAGAGCGTGTGAAACAACAATTACAACACACTGCCCCCCGGCAGACCGGCAGACATCCACGCGCACGAAACACTCTCCATCACGCGATGGCCACTTGCACGCATCTCAGGCAGTCCTGGATGCTGGAGAGACTCAGCACACGCGCATTGGTAAGCCTGGCAGGATGTGCACAGCAAACACAAATCACTCGCGCGAGCTTTCTTTCGTGTATTTGGTAACTGGATCGAGCGGAGGTAACAGGAAGCCTCCGAATTCTGTCCGGGGGGCAGGCCGCCCGCCTGTGGTGTTTTCAACGCAAAGACGTCGAATTAACGTCGAGCATACACTTTCAAACACTGTGTGTAACGGGCGAATGCGAGGCCGGCACACGGAACACGAAACACTAAATTGAAAACATGAGAAACACGGCAAATCTCTGTATGCCTACTAGACAACATTAGATAATAACAGTGTGAATTGAAAACACATCTCAGCACACATTGGAAACCATCCATAGGAATAATTAATAAGTAAAAGTCAGGCATGCGTTGAAACCATTATTTAGCAAGCTGACGTGTGCAACAGACGCTTTTTCCACTGTGTCTCATATCAGCAACATATTTTATCGAAAATGGCCAGCCGTAAGATCGGAAACCGTCGCAACGATACGTTGCACCTGGAGAAACTGACGTTTGAACTGAAGAAAAAACTGAACGAGCTGCCACGAGTGAGCAACGTGACATCAGATGACAACGGACCATGCACAGCGGCAGATTTAAGGGTTTGGGAATACAAGAACTTCGTTTTTATGCCGGACGACATGAAGCGTTTTTACATGTCGACCGATGGGATGCACACGAGCTGGACGTACAACTATTCGAAGCGCGCAAAATTACGTGTAGGCCACCTCTACATACCTAAATTGACGCACATCCAGAACCTCGAACTGAAAGGACCGGGAACTGTTTTCGAGCTCGAGCGCATAGGTGACAGGGGTTTCGTTTTGCTCGTGTACAAGACAAATGTTACAACCCGTCCGGAAATTTATTTGTTGGAAGTGGGATCGTGGAAGTGGACACTGTTGGCGGACTCCTTTACGACATACTTACGCATGAGCATCGAGCATCTCGGGCTACCATGTTGGCAGTTAGCCTTTGCCAGCTGTCGCCTGCCAGGGTGGGCTGAACAGCTGTTTTTGGTGCTGGCTCCACATTTGCTTTTGGACAATGACGAAATGCTAGGACCGAAGAGCGCGCCGGTATACCACCGAGCGCAGCACCCGCTCAATGTGCTAGATCCGGCTAGATTTTGGACCACGGTACGACGCATGCACTCGGCACATGAATAGCCAACGACCAACGAGAACGAGAACGAGGTGGCCAAGGAGGATTACTTTACCATTACGTTAGACCATTACGCATTTAAAATAAACAATAAATAGTCACTGCACGGCCACTGTTTCAATTACACAGAAATGTAGTTTTATTTCTATCTAAAGCTTACTTTTGTTTTCTTCCCATTCGCATTCCCATTCCGCATTCCAGGGACCAGCTTTGCCCGTGAACAACACAACACACATGGTTTGGTCTGATAATTGTACACAGTTTTGAGATTGTATCGAAGGATCGAATAAAATTGCTTCACAAACTTCATCAACCACCACCACCCAGAAGAGGGTTCCTTGACTGGGTTTTACCCGTAGCAGTATATGGGCACCTGGGCAATACACAGTGCTGGGCAGACAGCACTGCGCAACGAACACAACTTGTACATCACGCACGCACGCACGCACGCACACACACACACACACATATCATTTGTTTATTTACACCCATACAATTCATTACCTTGCACCGTACGATATTCAAACATTGTGCGAGAAGCGACCGCATTGCCGGGCCAGTATGAATGCCGTGCGTTTATAGTGCAGTGCTGGGTGCGCGCGTGTTTGGCGCACTACTGTGAGGCGAAACTAACAACGACGCCGGTGATTCGCGATGCTGGGAAAAGGTGCGCCAGTGGAAATGATGGCTTGTACAGCGCGCACAGCTGCCAGTACTGCTCGCCGCCTGAGAAGGGCCCGATCAACGCGGCCAGCTTTGTATGGGCGTGCGTCTATGCGGCAGTGCTGAAAATTCGTGATTTTTTCGCAACTACCCCCACGGGGGACTAAAAACGACGGGGCCGGGGGCAAAAGGAGTGCCAATGGGAGTGATCTGGTTGTTTGTACAACGCGTACGTCGGTGCCATCACTGGTGCCGGTACAATAATATTACAATGTGCATGTTCATAGGCGACGACATAGTTTAAAAAAAAAACGATGACACTTATCGTCTCAAAACCGTCGTCGTTGGTCTAAATAAACGCGTCCTCGAGGCGAAAATGCGCGAACGCATTAAACGTCGGGTAAAAGGTCGGCCACAAATTATGCTAAAACGACTGGAAAACAGAAACTCCACATAAAAAAAAAAAAAAACAAAACGAAAGTTTCATCAAAAAGCTGCATGACTGCTCATGGGGATTTGAATCCCGGCCATGCCATGTGAAGACCAGCGCCGCTGTAGCGTCGGTGATATTCGCGAGATGTTCCATCGAGTAGGAATGAAGAAGGACGACCAACGCAGCCAAATGATATTCTGGGACGACCTTCGAGGCGAACCTGCTGTTTACGTGGTTACCGTTATGACGTTTGGTGCAGCATGCTCGCCCACTAGCGCACAGTTCGTGAAAAACCGAAATGCATCACGTTTCCGGCAGGATTTCCCGCGAGCGGTGGAATGCATCGAAGAGGAACATTATGTCGATGACATGCTTGTCAACGTGGAAACGGAAGAGGAAGCTGCTGAGCAAGCTAAAACGGTTCGCTATATTCACGCGAAAGGGGGCTTCGAGATACGGAATTGGGCGTCCAATTCACGCAAGGTGGTTGATTCAATGCAGGAAGGGCCTACAACAGCGAAATCGTCAGCTTGCGCAAACAGACCCCGCAAAAGCACCCGTGGAAAAGGGGGGTCGAGAAGAAAAGCAGCATCTATAAGCTCTCGCCTATTCTGAACGACCACGGGATCCTGAGAGTGGGGGGACGTTTGACGGAATGCGTAGGCATCAACAATTTCTCACGGAACCCGATCATCCTTCCTCGGCGAGACTACGGAACCGATCTCATTATTCGGGAGCACCACGAAAGGTACAAACACGGCAACCACAACACGGTTTTGAGCGAATTAAGGATGCGGTACCACATCCCTAAACTGCTGGGGGAATATCGACGCGTTAGGAGAGATTGTCAGTGGTGCAAAGTGAACAACGCGCGACCGGAGCCACCGCTAATGGGTAATTTACCACAACAAAGAACCGCATTTTATTAACGTGCCTTTTCCTTCACAGGGATCGACTACTTCGGCCCGTTTTCTCTGCTTCACGTCGAGAGCTGTACATCTCGAGATAGCGGCGTCCCTCAACACAGCGTCATGCATACTGGCGCCTCACTTTGGCGGCTGCTGGGAGCGTTTGGTACGTTCCGTGAAGAAGGTACTGCATCAGTTCGTGTTCCCCAAGCGCCCTACGGATGAAGTAATGCTGTCAACGTTCACGGAGATCGAACTCATCCTTAATTCGAGACCACTTACCTACGTGCCCCTGAACGACGGACTGGCCGACCCTATAACACGAATAACACGCCAAAAGGACGAATTGTCTCAATAATACCTGGAAAGGACGGTCAAGTTAGGCAAGCCACGGTACAAACGAGCAGTGGAACTTACGTTAGACCCGCACACAAATTAGCAGTCTTAGATGTATCAGCTTAGTAGAAAACCGCACGGCAAGAGTCGAATACAGAATATAGCGAAAGTAACAAACAGCAAGCAAGCAAATAAACAAACAAACAAACGCACACACACACGAGGCAACTGACAGAAGATGGGACGTGAAGCCACGGTTTGTACAATCGCGAAAGAAAGGTGTGTCATCACGAAGATCGGGTTTATAAAGTCGGTAATTTATAAACCTTTTAGCATTGAGGTGTTTATTATCGCCTAACAAATATATTTAACCGTGGCGCACTTGGGGGGACAATGTTGGAAAGCAAAGGAACACAAGAAAGAAGAGGAAAGATCGGAAAAAGGGAGCTCGCGTCTACCCGACGGGAATGAGCAAGAGCAGTCTGGAAACGAGGTTGAAACGACGAACTAATTTTTTACTAATTTTTTGATTTCTCTCTGCATTAAAGATTTCTAAAAAATTCAACCGCGTTTCAACACCGGTGTCTTCAGGAGAGCGTTCCAGCACTATATTGATTCTCGGACCACTTCCTGGACGCGTGGCGGGGCTGCAATCGGGAGCTGCAACAAACGGACAGTGGTTAAGAACGTGTGACAGTATTTGGCTGAATTTGCGAAAGTGAACGGTATGTGCGCTCTTACCCGATGCCCAAATCCTTGTTTCGTACATCGTCAAACGACGGCTAGATGTTCCGTTCCTGTGCGTTCCTGCGACGGAGCAAAAAAAAAAAAAAAACATCACCGTGAGTATAATCAAGCACATCCGTTGGTGTCCGGAACACGGTGGTTGATGTTACCGTCATCGTTACCGGAATGCGAAACTACTCACCCAACGTATGCACTGGACGTACCGCGCATTCAGCATCCAGAAGTATCGTCTAGCAGAAGAGCGTGTGAAACAACAATTACAACACACTGCCCCCCGGCAGACCGGCAGACATCCACGCGCACGAAACACTCTCCATCACGCGATGGCCACTTGCACGCATCTCAGGCAGTCCTGGATGCTGGAGAGACTCAGCACACGCGCATTGGTAAGCCTGGCAGGATGTGCACAGCAAACACAAATCACTCGCGCGAGCTTTCTTTCGTGTATTTGGTAACTGGATCGAGCGGAGGTAACAGGAAGCCTCCGAATTCTGTCCGGGGGGCAGGCCGCCCGCCTGTGGTGTTTTCAACGCAAAGACGTCGAATTAACGTCGAGCATACACTTTCAAACACTGTGTGTAACGGGCGAATGCGAGGCCGGCACACGGAACACGAAACACTAAATTGAAAACATGAGAAACACGGCAAATCTCTGTATGCCTACTAGACAACATTAGATAATAACAGTGTGAATTGAAAACACATCTCAGCACACATTGGAAACCATCCATAGGAATAATTAATAAGTAAAAGTCAGGCATGCGTTGAAACCATTATTTAGCAAGCTGACGTGTGCAACAGACGCTTTTTCCACTGTGTCTCATATCAGCAACATATTTTATCGAAAATGGCCAGCCGTAAGATCGGAAACCGTCGCAACGATACGTTGCACCTGGAGAAACTGACGTTTGAACTGAAGAAAAAACTGAACGAGCTGCCACGAGTGAGCAACGTGACATCAGATGACAACGGACCATGCACAGCGGCAGATTTAAGGGTTTGGGAATACAAGAACTTCGTTTTTATGCCGGACGACATGAAGCGTTTTTACATGTCGACCGATGGGATGCACACGAGCTGGACGTACAACTATTCGAAGCGCGCAAAATTACGTGTAGGCCACCTCTACATACCTAAATTGACGCACATCCAGAACCTCGAACTGAAAGGACCGGGAACTGTTTTCGAGCTCGAGCGCATAGGTGACAGGGGTTTCGTTTTGCTCGTGTACAAGACAAATGTTACAACCCGTCCGGAAATTTATTTGTTGGAAGTGGGATCGTGGAAGTGGACACTGTTGGCGGACTCCTTTACGACATACTTACGCATGAGCATCGAGCATCTCGGGCTACCATGTTGGCAGTTAGCCTTTGCCAGCTGTCGCCTGCCAGGGTGGGCTGAACAGCTGTTTTTGGTGCTGGCTCCACATTTGCTTTTGGACAATGACGAAATGCTAGGACCGAAGAGCGCGCCGGTATACCACCGAGCGCAGCACCCGCTCAATGTGCTAGATCCGGCTAGATTTTGGACCACGGTACGACGCATGCACTCGGCACATGAATAGCCAACGACCAACGAGAACGAGAACGAGGTGGCCAAGGAGGATTACTTTACCATTACGTTAGACCATTACGCATTTAAAATAAACAATAAATAGTCACTGCACGGCCACTGTTTCAATTACACAGAAATGTAGTTTTATTTCTATCTAAAGCTTACTTTTGTTTTCTTCCCATTCGCATTCCCATTCCGCATTCCAGGGACCAGCTTTGCCCGTGAACAACACAACACACATGGTTTGGTCTGATAATTGTACACAGTTTTGAGATTGTATCGAAGGATCGAATAAAATTGCTTCACAAACTTCATCAACCACCACCACCCAGAAGAGGGTTCCTTGACTGGGTTTTACCCGTAGCAGTATATGGGCACCTGGGCAATACACAGTGCTGGGCAGACAGCACTGCGCAACGAACACAACTTGTACATCACGCACGCACGCACGCACGCACACACACACACACACACATATCATTTGTTTATTTACACCCATACAATTCATTACCTTGCACCGTACGATATTCAAACATTGTGCGAGAAGCGACCGCATTGCCGGGCCAGTATGAATGCCGTGCGTTTATAGTGCAGTGCTGGGTGCGCGCGTGTTTGGCGCACTACTGTGAGGCGAAACTAACAACGACGCCGGTGATTCGCGATGCTGGGAAAAGGTGCGCCAGTGGAAATGATGGCTTGTACAGCGCGCACAGCTGCCAGTACTGCTCGCCGCCTGAGAAGGGCCCGATCAACGCGGCCAGCTTTGTATGGGCGTGCGTCTATGCGGCAGTGCTGAAAATTCGTGATTTTTTCGCAACTACCCCCACGGGGGACTAAAAACGACGGGGCCGGGGGCAAAAGGAGTGCCAATGGGAGTGATCTGGTTGTTTGTACAACGCGTACGTCGGTGCCATCACTGGTGCCGGTACAATAATATTACAATGTGCATGTTCATAGGCGACGACATAGTTTAAAAAAAAAACGATGACACTTATCGTCTCAAAACCGTCGTCGTTGGTCTAAATAAACGCGTCCTCGAGGCGAAAATGCGCGAACGCATTAAACGTCGGGTAAAAGGTCGGCCACAAATTATGCTAAAACGACTGGAAAACAGAAACTCCACATAAAAAAAAAAAAAAACAAAACGAAAGTTTCATCAAAAAGCTGCATGACTGCTCATGGGGATTTGAATCCCGGCCATGCCATGTGAAGACCAGCGCCGCTGTAGCGTCGGTGATATTCGCGAGATGTTCCATCGAGTAGGAATGAAGAAGGACGACCAACGCAGCCAAATGATATTCTGGGACGACCTTCGAGGCGAACCTGCTGTTTACGTGGTTACCGTTATGACGTTTGGTGCAGCATGCTCGCCCACTAGCGCACAGTTCGTGAAAAACCGAAATGCATCACGTTTCCGGCAGGATTTCCCGCGAGCGGTGGAATGCATCGAAGAGGAACATTATGTCGATGACATGCTTGTCAACGTGGAAACGGAAGAGGAAGCTGCTGAGCAAGCTAAAACGGTTCGCTATATTCACGCGAAAGGGGGCTTCGAGATACGGAATTGGGCGTCCAATTCACGCAAGGTGGTTGATTCAATGCAGGAAGGGCCTACAACAGCGAAATCGTCAGCTTGCGCAAACAGACCCCGCAAAAGCACCCGTGGAAAAGGGGGGTCGAGAAGAAAAGCAGCATCTATAAGCTCTCGCCTATTCTGAACGACCACGGGATCCTGAGAGTGGGGGGACGTTTGACGGAATGCGTAGGCATCAACAATTTCTCACGGAACCCGATCATCCTTCCTCGGCGAGACTACGGAACCGATCTCATTATTCGGGAGCACCACGAAAGGTACAAACACGGCAACCACAACACGGTTTTGAGCGAATTAAGGATGCGGTACCACATCCCTAAACTGCTGGGGGAATATCGACGCGTTAGGAGAGATTGTCAGTGGTGCAAAGTGAACAACGCGCGACCGGAGCCACCGCTAATGGGTAATTTACCACAACAAAGAACCGCATTTTATTAACGTGCCTTTTCCTTCACAGGGATCGACTACTTCGGCCCGTTTTCTCTGCTTCACGTCGAGAGCTGTACATCTCGAGATAGCGGCGTCCCTCAACACAGCGTCATGCATACTGGCGCCTCACTTTGGCGGCTGCTGGGAGCGTTTGGTACGTTCCGTGAAGAAGGTACTGAATCAGTTCGTGTTCCCCAAGCGCCCTACGGATGAAGTAATGCTGTCAACGTTCACGGAGATCGAACTCATCCTTAATTCGAGACCACTTACCTACGTGCCCCTGAACGACGGACTGGCCGACCCTATAACACGAATAACACGCCAAAAGGACGAATTGTCTCAATAATACCTGGAAAGGACGGTCAAGTTAGGCAAGCCACGGTACAAACGAGCAGTGGAACTTACGTTAGACCCGCACACAAATTAGCAGTCTTAGATGTATCAGCTTAGTAGAAAACCGCACGGCAAGAGTCGAATACAGAATATAGCGAAAGTAACAAACAGCAAGCAAGCAAATAAACAAACAAACAAACGCACACACACACGAGGCAACTGACAGAAGATGGGACGTGAAGCCACGGTTTGTACAATCGCGAAAGAAAGGTGTGTCATCACGAAGATCGGGTTTATAAAGTCGGTAATTTATAAACCTTTTAGCATTGAGGTGTTTATTATCGCCTAACAAATATATTTAACCGTGGCGCACTTGGGGGGACAATGTTGGAAAGCAAAGGAACACAAGAAAGAAGAGGAAAGATCGGAAAAAGGGAGCTCGCGTCTACCCGACGGGAATGAGCAAGAGCAGTCTGGAAACGAGGTTGAAACGACGAACTAATTTTTTACTAATTTTTTGATTTCTCTCTGCATTAAAGATTTCTAAAAAATTCAACCGCGTTTCAACACCGGTGTCTTCAGGAGAGCGTTCCAGCACTATATTGATTCTCGGACCACTTCCTGGACGCGTGGCGGGGCTGCAATCGGGAGCTGCAACAAACGGACAGTGGTTAAGAACGTGTGACAGTATTTGGCTGAATTTGCGAAAGTGAACGGTATGTGCGCTCTTACCCGATGCCCAAATCCTTGTTTCGTACATCGTCAAACGACGGCTAGATGTTCCGTTCCTGTGCGTTCCTGCGACGGAGCAAAAAAAAAAAAAAAAACATCACCGTGAGTATAATCAAGCACATCCGTTGGTGTCCGGAACACGGTGGTTGATGTTACCGTCATCGTTACCGGAATGCGAAACTACTCACCCAACGTATGCACTGGACGTACCGCGCATTCAGCATCCAGAAGTATCGTCTAGCAGAAGAGCGTGTGAAACAACAATTACAACACACTGCCCCCCGGCAGACCGGCAGACATCCACGCGCACGAAACACTCTCCATCACGCGATGGCCACTTGCACGCATCTCAGGCAGTCCTGGATGCTGGAGAGACTCAGCACACGCGCATTGGTAAGCCTGGCAGGATGTGCACAGCAAACACAAATCACTCGCGCGAGCTTTCTTTCGTGTATTTGGTAACTGGATCGAGCGGAGGTAACAGGAAGCCTCCGAATTCTGTCCGGGGGGCAGGCCGCCCGCCTGTGGTGTTTTCAACGCAAAGACGTCGAATTAACGTCGAGCATACACTTTCAAACACTGTGTGTAACGGGCGAATGCGAGGCCGGCACACGGAACACGAAACACTAAATTGAAAACATGAGAAACACGGCAAATCTCTGTATGCCTACTAGACAACATTAGATAATAACAGTGTGAATTGAAAACACATCTCAGCACACATTGGAAACCATCCATAGGAATAATTAATAAGTAAAAGTCAGGCATGCGTTGAAACCATTATTTAGCAAGCTGACGTGTGCAACAGACGCTTTTTCCACTGTGTCTCATATCAGCAACATATTTTATCGAAAATGGCCAGCCGTAAGATCGGAAACCGTCGCAACGATACGTTGCACCTGGAGAAACTGACGTTTGAACTGAAGAAAAAACTGAACGAGCTGCCACGAGTGAGCAACGTGACATCAGATGACAACGGACCATGCACAGCGGCAGATTTAAGGGTTTGGGAATACAAGAACTTCGTTTTTATGCCGGACGACATGAAGCGTTTTTACATGTCGACCGATGGGATGCACACGAGCTGGACGTACAACTATTCGAAGCGCGCAAAATTACGTGTAGGCCACCTCTACATACCTAAATTGACGCACATCCAGAACCTCGAACTGAAAGGACCGGGAACTGTTTTCGAGCTCGAGCGCATAGGTGACAGGGGTTTCGTTTTGCTCGTGTACAAGACAAATGTTACAACCCGTCCGGAAATTTATTTGTTGGAAGTGGGATCGTGGAAGTGGACACTGTTGGCGGACTCCTTTACGACATACTTACGCATGAGCATCGAGCATCTCGGGCTACCATGTTGGCAGTTAGCCTTTGCCAGCTGTCGCCTGCCAGGGTGGGCTGAACAGCTGTTTTTGGTGCTGGCTCCACATTTGCTTTTGGACAATGACGAAATGCTAGCACCGAAGAGCGCGCCGGTATACCACCGAGCGCAGCACCCGCTCAATGTGCTAGATCCGGCTAGATTTTGGACCACGGTACGACGCATGCACTCGGCACATGAATAGCCAACGACCAACGAGAACGAGAACGAGGTGGCCAAGGAGGATTACTTTACCATTACGTTAGACCATTACGCATTTAAAATAAACAATAAATAGCCACTGCACGGCCACTGTTTCAATTACATAGAAATGTAGTTTTATTTCTATCTAAAGCTTACTTTTGTTTTCTTCCCATTCGCATTCCCATTCCGCATTTCAGGGACCAGCTTTGCCCGTGAACAACACAACACACATGGTTTGGTCTGATAATTGTACACAGTTTTGAGATTGTATCGAAGGATCGAATAAAATTGCTTCACAAACTTCATCAACCACCACCACCCAGAAGAGGGTTCCTTGACTGGGTTTTACCCGTAGCAGTATATGGGCACCTGGGCAATACACAGTGCTGGGCAGACAGCACTGCGCAACGAACACAACTTGTACATCACGCACGCACGCACGCACGCACACACACACACACACACACATATCATTTGTTTATTTACACCCATACAATTCATTACCTTGCACCGTACGATATTCAAACATTGTGCGAGAAGCGACCGCATTGCCGGGCCAGTATGAATGCCGTGCGTTTATAGTGCAGTGCTGGGTGCGCGCGTGTTTGGCGCACTACTGTGAGGCGAAACTAACAACGACGCCGGTGATTCGCGATGCTGGGAAAAGGTGCGCCAGTGGGAATGATGGCTTGTACAGCGCGCACAGCTGCCAGTACTGCTCGCCGCCTGAGAAGGGCCCGATCAACGCGGCCAGCTTTGTATGGGCGTGCGTCTATGCGGCAGTGCTGAAAATTCGTGATTTTTTCACAACTACCCCCACGGGGGACTAAAAACGACGGGGCCGGGGGCAAAAGGAGTGCCAATGGGAGTGATCTGGTTGTTTGTACAACGCGTACGTCGGTGCCATCACTGGTGCCGGTACAATAATATTACAATGTGCATGTTCATAGGCGACGACATAGTTTAAAAAAAAACGATGACACTTATCGTCTCAAAACCGTCGTCGTTGGTCTAAATAAACGCGTCCTCGAGGCGAAAATGCGCGAACGCATTAAACGTCGGGTAAAAGGTCGGCCACAAATTATGCTAAAACGACTGGAAAACAGAAACTCCACATAAAAAAAAAAAAAACAAAACGAAAGTTTCATCAAAAAGCTGCATGACTGCTCATGGGGATTTGAATCCCGGCCATGCCATGTGAAGACCAGCGCCGCTGTAGCGTCGGTGATATTCGCGAGATGTTCCATCGAGTAGGAATGAAGAAGGACGACCAACGCAGCCAAATGATATTCTGGGACGACCTTCGAGGCGAACCTGCTGTTTACGTGGTTACCGTTATGACGTTTGGTGCAGCATGCTCGCCCACTAGCGCACAGTTCGTGAAAAACCGAAATGCATCACGTTTCCGGCAGGATTTCCCGCGAGCGGTGGAATGCATCGAAGAGGAACATTATGTCGATGACATGCTTGTCAACGTGGAAACGGAAGAGGAAGCTGCTGAGCTAGCTAAAACGGTTCGCTATATTCACGCGAAAGGGGGCTTCGAGATACGGAATTGGGCGTCCAATTCACGCAAGGTGGTTGATTCAATGCAGGAAGGGCCTACAACAGCGAAATCGTCAGCTTGCGCAAACAGACCCCGCAAAAGCACCCGTGGAAAAGGGGGGTCGAGAAGAAAAGCAGCATCTATAAGCTCTCGCCTATTCTGAACGACCACGGGATCCTGAGAGTGGGGGGACGTTTGACGGAATGCGTAGGCATCAACAATTTCTCACGGAACCCGATCATCCTTCCTCGGCGAGACTACGGAACCGATCTCATTATTCGGGAGCACCACGAAAGGTACAAACACGGCAACCACAACACGGTTTTGAGCGAATTAAGGATGCGGTACCACATCCCTAAACTGCTGGGGGAATATCGACGCGTTAGGAGAGATTGTCAGTGGTGCAAAGTGAACAACGCGCGACCGGAGCCACCGCTAATGGGTAATTTACCACAACAAAGAACCGCATTTTATTAACGTGCCTTTTCCTTCACAGGGATCGACTACTTCGGCCCGTTTTCTCTGCTTCACGTCGAGAGCTGTACATCTCGAGATAGCGGCGTCCCTCAACACAGCGTCATGCATACTGGCGCCTCACTTTGGCGGCTGCTGGGAGCGTTTGGTACGTTCCGTGAAGAAGGTACTGAATCAGTTCGTGTTCCCCAAGCGCCCTACGGATGAAGTAATGCTGTCAACGTTCACGGAGATCGAACTCATCCTTAATTCGAGACCACTTACCTACGTGCCCCTGAACGACGGACTGGCCGACCCTATAACACGAATAACACGCCAAAAGGACGAATTGTCTCAATAATACCTGGAAAGGACGGTCAAGTTAGGCAAGCCACGGTACAAACGAGCAGTGGAACTTACGTTAGACCCGCACACAAATTAGCAGTCTTAGATGTATCAGCTTAGTAGAAAACCGCACGGCAAGAGTCGAATACAGAATATAGCGAAAGTAACAAACAGCAAGCAAGCAAATAAACAAACAAACAAACGCACACACACACGAGGCAACTGACAGAAGATGGGACGTGAAGCCACGGTTTGTACAATCGCGAAAGAAAGGTGTGTCATCACGAAGATCGGGTTTATAAAGTCGGTAATTTATAAACCTTTTAGCATTGAGGTGTTTATTATCGCCTAACAAATATATTTAACCGTGGCGCACTTGGGGGGACAATGTTGGAAAGCAAAGGAACACAAGAAAGAAGAGGAAAGATCGGAAAAAGGGAGCTCGCGTCTACCCGACGGGAATGAGCAAGAGCAGTCTGGAAACGAGGTTGAAACGACGAACTAATTTTTTACTAATTTTTTGATTTCTCTCTGCATTAAAGATTTCTAAAAAATTCAACCGCGTTTCAACACCGGTGTCTTCAGGAGAGCGTTCCAGCACTATATTGATTCTCGGACCACTTCCTGGACGCGTGGCGGGGCTGCAATCGGGAGCTGCAACAAACGGACAGTGGTTAAGAACGTGTGACAGTATTTGGCTGAATTTGCGAAAGTGAACGGTATGTGCGCTCTTACCCGATGCCCAAATCCTTGTTTCGTACATCGTCAAACGACGGCTAGATGTTCCGTTCCTGTGCGTTCCTGCGACGGAGCAAAAAAAAAAAAAAAAACATCACCGTGAGTATAATCAAGCACATCCGTTGGTGTCCGGAACACGGTGGTTGATGTTACCGTCATCGTTACCGGAATGCGAAACTACTCACCCAACGTATGCACTGGACGTACCGCGCATTCAGCATCCAGAAGTATCGTCTAGCAGAAGAGCGTGTGAAACAACAATTACAACACACTGCCCCCCGGCAGACCGGCAGACATCCACGCGCACGAAACACTCTCCATCACGCGATGGCCACTTGCACGCATCTCAGGCAGTCCTGGATGCTGGAGAGACTCAGCACACGCGCATTGGTAAGCCTGGCAGGATGTGCACAGCAAACACAAATCACTCGCGCGAGCTTTCTTTCGTGTATTTGGTAACTGGATCGAGCGGAGGTAACAGGAAGCCTCCGAATTCTGTCCGGGGGGCAGGCCGCCCGCCTGTGGTGTTTTCAACGCAAAGACGTCGAATTAACGTCGAGCATACACTTTCAAACACTGTGTGTAACGGGCGAATGCGAGGCCGGCACACGGAACACGAAACACTAAATTGAAAACATGAGAAACACGGCAAATCTCTGTATGCCTACTAGACAACATTAGATAATAACAGTGTGAATTGAAAACACATCTCAGCACACATTGGAAACCATCCATAGGAATAATTAATAAGTAAAAGTCAGGCATGCGTTGAAACCATTATTTAGCAAGCTGACGTGTGCAACAGACGCTTTTTCCACTGTGTCTCATATCAGCAACATATTTTATCGAAAATGGCCAGCCGTAAGATCGGAAACCGTCGCAACGATACGTTGCACCTGGAGAAACTGACGTTTGAACTGAAGAAAAAACTGAACGAGCTGCCACGAGTGAGCAACGTGACATCAGATGACAACGGACCATGCACAGCGGCAGATTTAAGGGTTTGGGAATACAAGAACTTCGTTTTTATGCCGGACGACATGAAGCGTTTTTACATGTCGACCGATGGGATGCACACGAGCTGGACGTACAACTATTCGAAGCGCGCAAAATTACGTGTAGGCCACCTCTACATACCTAAATTGACGCACATCCAGAACCTCGAACTGAAAGGACCGGGAACTGTTTTCGAGCTCGAGCGCATAGGTGACAGGGGTTTCGTTTTGCTCGTGTACAAGACAAATGTTACAACCCGTCCGGAAATTTATTTGTTGGAAGTGGGATCGTGGAAGTGGACACTGTTGGCGGACTCCTTTACGACATACTTACGCATGAGCATCGAGCATCTCGGGCTACCATGTTGGCAGTTAGCCTTTGCCAGCTGTCGCCTGCCAGGGTGGGCTGAACAGCTGTTTTTGGTGCTGGCTCCACATTTGCTTTTGGACAATGACGAAATGCTAGGACCGAAGAGCGCGCCGGTATACCACCGAGCGCAGCACCCGCTCAATGTGCTAGATCCGGCTAGATTTTGGACCACGGTACGACGCATGCGCTCGGCACATGAATAGCCAACGACCAACGAGAACGAGAACGAGGTGGCCAAGGAGGATTACTTTACCATTACGTTAGACCATTACGCATTTAAAATAAACAATAAATAGCCACTGCACGGCCACTGTTTCAATTACATAGAAATGTAGTTTTATTTCTATCTAAAGCTTACTTTTGTTTTCTTCCCATTCGCATTCCCATTCCGCATTTCAGGGACCAGCTTTGCCCGTGAACAACACAACACACATGGTTTGGTCTGATAATTGTACACAGTTTTGAGATTGTATCGAAGGATCGAATAAAATTGCTTCACAAACTTCATCAACCACCACCACCCAGAAGAGGGTTCCTTGACTGGGTTTTACCCGTAGCAGTATATGGGCACCTGGGCAATACACAGTGCTGGGCAGACAGCACTGCGCAACGAACACAACTTGTACATCACGCACGCACGCACGCACGCACACACACACACACACACACACACATCATTTGTTTATTTACACCCATACAATTCATTACCTTGCACCGTACGATATTCAAACATTGTGCGAGAAGCGACCGCATTGCCGGGCCAGTATGAATGCCGGTGCGTTTATAGTGCAGTGCTGGGTGCGCGCGTGTTTGGCGCACTACTGTGAGGCGAAACTAACAACGACGCCGGTGATTCGCGATGCTGGGAAAAGGTGCGCCAGTGGGAATGATGGCTTGTACAGCGCGCACAGCTGCCAGTACTGCTCGCCGCCTGAGAAGGGCCCGATCAACGCGGCCAGGTTTGTATGGGCGTGCGTCTATGCGGCAGTGCTGAAAATTCGTGATTTTTTCACAACTACCCCCACGGGGGACTAAAAACGACGGGGCCGGGGGCAAAAGGAGTGCCAATGGGAGTGATCTGGTTGTTTGTACAACGCGTACGTCGGTGCCATCACTGGTGCCGGTACAATAATATTACAATGTGCATGTTCATAGGCGACGACATAGTTTAAAAAAAAACGATGACACTTATCGTCTCAAAACCGTCGTCGTTGGTCTAAATAAACGCGTCCTCGAGGCGAAAATGCGCGAACGCATTAAACGTCGGGTAAAAGGTCGGCCACAAATTATGCTAAAACGACTGGAAAACAGAAACTCCACATAAAAAAAAAAAAAACAAAACGAAAGTTTCATCAAAAAGCTGCATGACTGCTCATGGGGATTTGAATCCCGGCCATGCCATGTGAAGACCAGCGCCGCTGTAGCGTCGGTGATATTCGCGAGATGTTCCATCGAGTAGGAATGAAGAAGGACGACCAACGCAGCCAAATGATATTCTGGGACGACCTTCGAGGCGAACCTGCTGTTTACGTGGTTACCGTTATGACGTTTGGTGCAGCATGCTCGCCCACTAGCGCACAGTTCGTGAAAAACCGAAATGCATCACGTTTCCGGCAGGATTTCCCGCGAGCGGTGGAATGCATCGAAGAGGAACATTATGTCGATGACATGCTTGTCAACGTGGAAACGGAAGAGGAAGCTGCTGAGCTAGCTAAAACGGTTCGCTATATTCACGCGAAAGGGGGCTTCGAGATACGGAATTGGGCGTCCAATTCACGCAAGGTGGTTGATTCAATGCAGGAAGGGCCTACAACAGCGAAATCGTCAGCTTGCGCAAACAGACCCCGCAAAAGCACCCGTGGAAAAGGGGGGTCGAGAAGAAAAGCAGCATCTATAAGCTCTCGCCTATTCTGAACGACCACGGGATCCTGAGAGTGGGGGGACGTTTGACGGAATGCGTAGGCATCAACAATTTCTCACGGAACCCGATCATCCTTCCTCGGCGAGACTACGGAACCGATCTCATTATTCGGGAGCACCACGAAAGGTACAAACACGGCAACCACAACACGGTTTTGAGCGAATTAAGGATGCGGTACCACATCCCTAAACTGCTGGGGGAATATCGACGCGTTAGGAGAGATTGTCAGTGGTGCAAAGTGAACAACGCGCGACCGGAGCCACCGCTAATGGGTAATTTACCACAACAAAGAACCGCATTTTATTAACGTGCCTTTTCCTTCACAGGGATCGACTACTTCGGCCCGTTTTCTCTGCTTCACGTCGAGAGCTGTACATCTCGAGATAGCGGCGTCCCTCAACACAGCGTCATGCATACTGGCGCCTCACTTTGGCGGCTGCTGGGAGCGTTTGGTACGTTCCGTGAAGAAGGTACTGAATCAGTTCGTGTTCCCCAAGCGCCCTACGGATGAAGTAATGCTGTCAACGTTCACGGAGATCGAACTCATCCTTAATTCGAGACCACTTACCTACGTGCCCCTGAACGACGGACTGGCCGACCCTATAACACGAATAACACGCCAAAAGGACGAATTGTCTCAATAATACCTGGAAAGGACGGTCAAGTTAGGCAAGCCACGGTACAAACGAGCAGTGGAACTTACGTTAGACCCGCACACAAATTAGCAGTCTTAGATGTATCAGCTTAGTAGAAAACCGCACGGCAAGAGTCGAATACAGAATATAGCGAAAGTAACAAACAGCAAGCAAGCAAATAAACAAACAAACAAACGCACACACACACGAGGCAACTGACAGAAGATGGGACGTGAAGCCACGGTTTGTACAATCGCGAAAGAAAGGTGTGTCATCACGAAGATCGGGTTTATAAAGTCGGTAATTTATAAACCTTTTAGCATTGAGGTGTTTATTATCGCCTAACAAATATATTTAACCGTGGCGCACTTGGGGGGACAATGTTGGAAAGCAAAGGAACACAAGAAAGAAGAGGAAAGATCGGAAAAAGGGAGCTCGCGTCTACCCGACGGGAATGAGCAAGAGCAGTCTGGAAACGAGGTTGAAACGACGAACTAATTTTTTACTAATTTTTTGATTTCTCTCTGCATTAAAGATTTCTAAAAAATTCAACCGCGTTTCAACACCGGTGTCTTCAGGAGAGCGTTCCAGCACTATATTGATTCTCGGACCACTTCCTGGACGCGTGGCGGGGCTGCAATCGGGAGCTGCAACAAACGGACAGTGGTTAAGAACGTGTGACAGTATTTGGCTGAATTTGCGAAAGTGAACGGTATGTGCGCTCTTACCCGATGCCCAAATCCTTGTTTCGTACATCGTCAAACGACGGCTAGATGTTCCGTTCCTGTGCGTTCCTGCGACGGAGCAAAAAAAAAAAAAAAAACATCACCGTGAGTATAATCAAGCACATCCGTTGGTGTCCGGAACACGGTGGTTGATGTTACCGTCATCGTTACCGGAATGCGAAACTACTCACCCAACGTATGCACTGGACGTACCGCGCATTCAGCATCCAGAAGTATCGTCTAGCAGAAGAGCGTGTGAAACAACAATTACAACACACTGCCCCCCGGCAGACCGGCAGACATCCACGCGCACGAAACACTCTCCATCACGCGATGGCCACTTGCACGCATCTCAGGCAGTCCTGGATGCTGGAGAGACTCAGCACACGCGCATTGGTAAGCCTGGCAGGATGTGCACAGCAAACACAAATCACTCGCGCGAGCTTTCTTTCGTGTATTTGGTAACTGGATCGAGCGGAGGTAACAGGAAGCCTCCGAATTCTGTCCGGGGGGCAGGCCGCCCGCCTGTGGTGTTTTCAACGCAAAGACGTCGAATTAACGTCGAGCATACACTTTCAAACACTGTGTGTAACGGGCGAATGCGAGGCCGGCACACGGAACACGAAACACTAAATTGAAAACATGAGAAACACGGCAAATCTCTGTATGCCTACTAGACAACATTAGATAATAACAGTGTGAATTGAAAACACATCTCAGCACACATTGGAAACCATCCATAGGAATAATTAATAAGTAAAAGTCAGGCATGCGTTGAAACCATTATTTAGCAAGCTGACGTGTGCAACAGACGCTTTTTCCACTGTGTCTCATATCAGCAACATATTTTATCGAAAATGGCCAGCCGTAAGATCGGAAACCGTCGCAACGATACGTTGCACCTGGAGAAACTGACGTTTGAACTGAAGAAAAAACTGAACGAGCTGCCACGAGTGAGCAACGTGACATCAGATGACAACGGACCATGCACAGCGGCAGATTTAAGGGTTTGGGAATACAAGAACTTCGTTTTTATGCCGGACGACATGAAGCGTTTTTACATGTCGACCGATGGGATGCACACGAGCTGGACGTACAACTATTCGAAGCGCGCAAAATTACGTGTAGGCCACCTCTACATACCTAAATTGACGCACATCCAGAACCTCGAACTGAAAGGACCGGGAACTGTTTTCGAGCTCGAGCGCATAGGTGACAGGGGTTTCGTTTTGCTCGTGTACAAGACAAATGTTACAACCCGTCCGGAAATTTATTTGTTGGAAGTGGGATCGTGGAAGTGGACACTGTTGGCGGACTCCTTTACGACATACTTACGCATGAGCATCGAGCATCTCGGGCTACCATGTTGGCAGTTAGCCTTTGCCAGCTGTCGCCTGCCAGGGTGGGCTGAACAGCTGTTTTTGGTGCTGGCTCCACATTTGCTTTTGGACAATGACGAAATGCTAGGACCGAAGAGCGCGCCGGTATACCACCGAGCGCAGCACCCGCTCAATGTGCTAGATCCGGCTAGATTTTGGACCACGGTACGACGCATGCGCTCGGCACATGAATAGCCAACGACCAACGAGAACGAGAACGAGGTGGCCAAGGAGGATTACTTTACCATTACGTTAGACCATTACGCATTTAAAATAAACAATAAATAGCCACTGCACGGCCACTGTTTCAATTACATAGAAATGTAGTTTTATTTCTATCTAAAGCTTACTTTTGTTTTCTTCCCATTCGCATTCCCATTCCGCATTCAGGGACCAGCTTTGCCCGTGAACAACACAACACACATGGTTTGGTCTGATAATTGTACACAGTTTTGAGATTGTATCGAAGGATCGAATAAAATTGCTTCACAAACTTCATCAACCACCACCACCCAGAAGAGGGTTCCTTGACTGGGTTTTACCCGTAGCAGTATATGGGCACCTGGGCAATACACAGTGCTGGGCAGACAGCACTGCGCAACGAACACAACTTGTACATCACGCACGCACGCACGCACACACACACACACACACACACACACATCATTTGTTTATTTACACCCATACAATTCATTACCTTGCACCGTTCGATATTCAAACATTGTGCGAGAAGCGACCGCGTTGCCGGGCCAGTATGAATGCGGTGCGTTTATAGTGCAGTGCTGGGTGCGCGCGTGTTTGGCGCACTACTGTGAGGCGAAACTAACAACGACGCCGGTGATTCGCGATGCTGGGAAAAGGTGCGCCAGTGGGAATGATGGCTTGTACAGCGCGCACAGCTGCCAGTACTGCTCGCCGCCTGAGAAGGGCCCGATCAACGCGGCCAGGTTTGTATGGGCGTGCGTCTATGCGGCAGTGTTGAAAATTCGTGATTTTTTCACAACTACCCCCACGGGGGACTAAAAACGACGGGGCCGGGGGCAAAAGGAGTGCCAATGGGAGTGATCTGGTTGTTTGTACAACGCGTACGTCGGTGCCATCACTGGTGCCGGTACAATAATATTACAATGTGCATGTTCATAGGCGACGACATAGTTTAAAAAAAACGATGACACTTATCGTCTCAAAACCGTCGTCGTTGGTCTAAATAAACGCGTCCTCGAGGCGAAAATGCGCGAACGCATTAAACGTCGGGTAAAAGGTCGGCCACAAATTATGCTAAAACGACTGGAAAACAGAAACTCCACATAAAAAAAAAAAAACAAAACGAAAGTTTCATCAAAAAGCTGCATGACTGCTCATGGGGATTTGAATCCCGGCCATGCCATGTGAAGACCAGCGCCGCTGTAGCGTCGGTGATATTCGCGAGATGTTCCATCGAGTAGGAATGAAGAAGGACGACCAACGCAGCCAAATGATATTCTGGGACGACCTTCGAGGCGAACCTGCTGTTTACGTGGTTACCGTTATGACGTTTGGTGCAGCATGCTCGCCCACTAGCGCACAGTTCGTGAAAAACCGAAATGCATCACGTTTCCGGCAGGATTTCCCGCGAGCGGTGGAATGCATCGAAGAGGAACATTATGTCGATGACATGCTTGTCAACGTGGAAACGGAAGAGGAAGCTGCTGAGCTAGCTAAAACGGTTCGCTATATTCACGCGAAAGGGGGCTTCGAGATACGGAATTGGGCGTCCAATTCACGCAAGGTGGTTGATTCAATGCAGGAAGGGCCTACAACAGCGAAATCGTCAGCTTGCGCAAACAGACCCCGCAAAAGCACCCGTGGAAAAGGGGGGTCGAGAAGAAAAGCAGCATCTATAAGCTCTCGCCTATTCTGAACGACCACGGGATCCTGAGAGTGGGGGGACGTTTGACGGAATGCGTAGGCATCAACAATTCCTCACGGAACCCGATCATCCTTCCTCGGCGAGACTACGGAACCGATCTCATTATTCGGGAGCAACACGAAAGGTACAAACACGGCAACCACAACACGGTTTTGAGCGAATTAAGGATGCGGTACCGTGCGAATTAAGGATACCGTACAAAGAACCGCATTTTATTAACGTGCCTTTTCCTTCACAGGGATCGACTACTTCCGCCCGTTTTTACTGCCTCACGTCGAGAGCTGTACATCTCGAGATAGCGGCGTCCCTCACCACAGCGTCATGCGTACTGGCGTTTCGCTGATTCATCGCTAGACGTGGAACGCCCCTAGAAGTGATCAGCGACAGAGGTACCAACTTCGTCGGTGCCGAAGAGGTTGATCACGATGTTCTGATGACCGAGTTCTGCGGACCGCGGATGAAGTGTACATTTAACCCGCCTGGGGCGCCTCACTTTGGCGGCTGCTGGGAGCGTTTGGTACGTTCCGTGAAGAAGGTACTGAATCAGTTCGTGTTCCCCAAGCGCCCTACGGATGAAGTAATGCTGTCAACGTTCACGGAGATCGAACTCATCCTTAATTCGAGACCACTTACCTACGTGCCCCTGAACGACGGACTGGCTGACCCTATAACACCTAATCACCTGCTCCTTGGGAGCTCTGATGGAAGCAAACCACCGGCAGTTTTCTGTGATAGCCCTGCTACAATCCGCTCGTCGGGGCGAATGGCGCAGCATTCAGCAGATTTATTCTGGAAGAAATGGACGGTCAAGTTAGGCAAGCCACGGTACAAACGAGCAGTGGAACTTACGTTAGACCCGCACACAAATTAGCAGTCTTAGATGTATCAGCTTAGTAGAAAACCGCACGGCAAGAGTCGAATACAGAATATAGCGAAAGTAACAAACAGCAAGCAAGCAAATAAACAAACAAACAAACGCACACACACACGAGGCAACTGACAGAAGATGGGACGTGAAGCCACGGTTTGTACAATCGCGAAAGAGAGGTGTGTCATCACGAAGATCGGGTTTATAAAGTCGCTAATTTATAAACCTTTTAGCATTGAGGTGTTTATTATCGCCTAACAAATATATTTAACCGTGGCGCACTTGGGGGGACAATGTTGGAAACTTTATAGAACAAGAAACAAGAAACAACAAGAAAGAAGAGGAAAGATCGGAAAAAGGGAGCTCGCGCCTACCCGACGGGAATGAGCAAGAGCAGTCTGGAAACGACGAACAAATGTACTAATTTTTTGATTTCTCTCTGCATTAAAGATTTCTAAAAAATTCAACCGCGTTTCAACATCGGTGTCTTCAGGAGAGCGTTCCAGCACTATATTGATTCTCGGACCACTTCCTGGACGCGTGGCGGGGCTGCAATCGGGAGCTGCAACAAACGGACAGTGGTTAAGAACGTGTGACAGTATTTGGCTGAATTTGCGAAAGTGAACGGTATGTGCGCTCTTACCCGATGCCCAAATCCTTGTTTCGTACATCGTCAAACGACGGCTAGATGTTCCGTTCCTGTGCGTTCCTGCGACGGAGCAAAAAAAAAAAAAAACATCACCGTGAGAATAATCAAGCACATCCGTTGGTGTCCGGAACACGGTGGTTGATGTTACCGTCATCGTTAGCGGAATGCGAAACTACTCACCCAACGTATGCACTGGACGTACCGCGCATTCAGCATCCAGAAGTATCGTCTAGCAGAAGAGCGTGTGAAACAACAATTACAACACACTGCCCCCCGGCAGACCGGCAGACATCCACGCGCACGAAACACTCTCCATCACGCGATGGCCACTTGCACGCATCTCAGGCAGTCCTGGATGCTGGAGAGACTCAGCACACGCGCATTGGTAAGCCTGGCAGGATGTGCACAGCAAACACAAATCACTCGCGCGAGCTTTCTTTCGTGTATTTGGTAACTGGATCGAGCGGAGGTAACAGGAAGCCTCCGAATTCTGTCCGGGGGGCAGGCCGCCCGCCTGTGGTGTTTTCAACGCAAAGACGTCGAATTAACGTCGAGCATACACTTTCAAACACTGTGTGTAACGGGACGAATGCGAGGCCGGCACACGGAACACGAAACACTAAATTGAAAACATGAGAAACACGGCAAATCTCTGTATGCCTACTAGACAACATTAGATAATAACAGTGTGAATTGAAAACACATCTCAGCACACATTGGAAACCATCCATAGGAATAATTAATAAGTAAAAGTCAGGCATGCGTTGAAACCATTATTTAGCAAGCTGACGTGTGCAACAGACGCTTTTTCCACTGTGTCTCATATCAGCAACATATTTTATCGAAAATGGCCAGCCGTAAGATCGGAAACCGTCGCAATGATACGTTGCACCTGGAGCAACTGACGTTTGAACTGGAGAAAAAACTGAACGAGCTGCCACGAGTGAGCAACGTGACATCAGATGACAACGGACCATGCACAGCGGCAGATTTAAGGGTTTGGGAATACAAGAACTTCGTTTTTATGCCGGACGACATGAAGCGTTTTTACATGTCGACCGATGGGATGCACACGAGCTGGACGTACAACTATTCGAAGAGCGCAAAATTACGTGTAGGCCACCTCTACATACCTAAATTGACGCACATCCAGAACCTCGAACTGAAAGGACCGGGAACTGTTTTCGAGCTCGAGCGCATAGGTGACAGGGGTTTCGTTTTGCTCGTGTACAAGACAAATGTTACAACCCGTCCGGAAATTTATTTGTTGGAAGTGGGATCGTGGAAGTGGACACTGTTGGCGGACTCCTTTACGACATACTTACGCATGAGCATCGAGCATCTCGGGCTACCATGTTGGCAGTTAGCCTTTGCCAGCTGTCGCCTGCCAGGGTGGGCTGAACAGCTGTTTTTGGTGCTGGCTCCACATTTGCTTTTGGACAATGACGAAATGCTAGGACCGAAGAGCGCGCCGGTATACCACCGAGCGCAGCACCCGCTCAATGTGCTAGATCCGGCTAGATTTTGGACCACGGTACGACGCATGCGCTCGGCACATGAATAGCCAACGACCAACGAGAACGAGAACGAGGTGGCCAAGGAGGATTACTTTACCATTACGTTAGACCATTACGCATTTAAAATAAACAATAAATAGCCACTGCACGGCCACTGTTTCAATTACATAGAAATGTAGTTTTATTTCTATCTAAAGCTTACTTTTGTTTTCTTCCCATTCGCATTCCCATTCCGCATTCAGGGACCAGCTTTGCCCGTGAACAACACAACACACATGGTTTGGTCTGATAATTGTACACAGTTTTGAGATTGTATCGAAGGATCGAATAAAATTGCTTCACAAACTTCATCAACCACCACCACCCAGAAGAGGGTTCCTTGACTGGGTTTTACCCGTAGCAGTATATGGGCACCTGGGCAATACACAGTGCTGGGCAGACAGCACTGCGCAACGAACACAACTTGTACATCACGCACGCACGCACGCACACACACACACACACACACACACACACACATCATTTGTTTATTTACACCCATACAATTCATTACCTTGCACCGTTCGATATTCAAACATTGTGCGAGAAGCGACCGCGTTGCCGGGCCAGTATGAATGCGGTGCGTTTATAGTGCAGTGCTGGGTGCGCGCGTGTTTGGCGCACTACTGTGAGGCGAAACTAACAACGACGCCGGTGATTCGCGATGCTGGGAAAAGGTGCGCCAGTGGGAATGATGGCTTGTACAGCGCGCACAGCTGCCAGTACTGCTCGCCGCCTGAGAAGGGCCCGATCAACGCGGCCAGCTTTGTATGGGCGTGCGTCTATGCGGCAGTGTTGAAAATTCGTGATTTTTTCACAACTACCCCCACGGGGGACTAAAAACGACGGGGCCGGGGGCAAAAGGAGTGCCAATGGGAGTGATCTGGTTGTTTGTACAACGCGTACGTCGGTGCCATCACTGGTGCCGGTACAATAATACTACAATGAGCATGTTCATAGGCGACGACATAGTTTAAAAAAACGATGACACTTATCGTCTCAAAACCGTCGTCGTTGGTCTAAATAAACGCGTCCTCGAGGCGAAAATGCGCGAACGCATTAAATGTCGGGTAAAAGGTCGGCCACAAATTATGCTAAAACGACTGGAAAACAGAAACTCCACATAAAAAAAAAAAAACAAAACGAAAGTTTCATCAAAAAGCTGCATGACTACTCATGGGGATTTGAATCCCGGCCCTGCCATGTGAAGACCAGCGCCGCTGTAGCGTCGGTGATATTCGCGAGATGTTCTATCGAGTAGGAATGAAGAAGGACGACCAACGCAGCCAAATGATATTCTGGGACGACCTTCGAGGCGAACCTGCTGTTTACGTGGTTACCGTTATGACGTTTGGTGCAGCATGCTCGCCCACTAGCGCACAGTTCGTGAAAAACCGAAATGCATCACGTTTCCGGCAGGATTTCCCGCGAGCGGTGGAATGCATCGAAGAGGAACATTATGTCGATGACATGCTTGTCAACGTGGAAACGGAAGAGGAAGCTGCTGAGCTAGCTAAAACGGTTCGCTATATTCACGCGAAAGGGGGCTTCGAGATACGGAATTGGGCGTCCAATTCACGCAAGGTGGTTGATTCAATGCAGGAAGGGCCAACGCCTATTCTGAACGACCACGGGATCCTGAGAGTGGGGGGACGTTTGACGGAATGCGTAGGCATCAACAATTCCTCACGGAACCCGATCATCCTTCCTCGGCGAGACTACGGAACCGATCTCATTATTCGGGAGCAACACGAAAGGTACAAACACGGCAACCACAACACGGTTTTGAGCGAATTAAGGATGCGGTACCGTGCGAATTAAGGATACCGTACAAAGAACCGCATTTTATTAACGTGCCTTTTCCTTCACAGGGATCGACTACTTCCGCCCGTTTTTACTGCCTCGCGTCGAGAGCTGTACATCTCGAGATAGCGGCGTCCCTCACCACAGCGTCATGCGTACTGGCGTTTCGCTGATTCATCGCTAGACGTGGAACGCCCCTAGAAGTGATCAGCGACAGAGGTACCAACTTCGTCGGTGCCGAAGAGGTTGATCACGATGTTCTGATGACCGAGTTCTGCGGACCGCGGATGAAGTGTACATTTAACCCGCCTGGGGCGCCTCACTTTGGCGGCTGCTGGGAGCGTTTGGTACGTTCCGTGAAGAAGGTACTGAATCAGTTCATGTTCCCCAAGCGCCCTACGGATGAAGTAATGCTGTCAACGTTCACGGAGATCGAACTCATCCTTAATTCGAGACCACTTACCTACGTGCCCCTGAACGACGGACTGGCTGACCCTATAACACCTAATCACCTGCTCCTTGGGAGCTCTGATGGAAGCAAACCACCGGCAGTTTTCTGTGATAGCCCTGCTACAATCCGCTCGTCGGGGCGAATGGCGCAGCATTCAGCAGATTTATTCTGGAAGAAATGGACGGTCAAGTTAGGCAAGCCACGGTACAAACGAGCAGTGGAACTTACGTTAGACCCGCACACAAATTAGCAGTCTTAGATGTATCAGCTTAGTAGAAAACCGCACGGCAAGAGTCGAATACAGAATATAGCGAAAGTAACAAACAGCAAGCAAGCAAATAAACAAACAAACAAACGCACACACACACGAGGCAACTGACAGAAGATGGGACGTGAAGCCACGGTTTGTACAATCGCGAAAGAGAGGTGTGTCATCACGAAGATCGGGTTTATAAAGTCGCTAATTTATAAACCTTTTAGCATTGAGGTGTTTATTATCGCCTAACAAATATATTTAACCGTGGCGCACTTGGGGGGACAATGTTGGAAACTTTATAGAACAAGAAACAAGAAACAACAAGAAAGAAGAGGAAAGATCGGAAAAAGGGAGCTCGCGCCTACCCGACGGGAATGAGCAAGAGCAGTCTGGAAACGACGAACAAATGTACTAATTTTTTGATTTCTCTCTGCATTAAAGATTTCTAAAAAATTCAATCGCGTTTCAACATCGGTGTCTTCAGGAGAGCGTTCCAGCACTATATTGATTCTCGGACCACTTCCTGGACGCGTGGCGGGGCTGCAATCGGGAGCTGCAACAAACGGACAGTGGTTAAGAACGTGTGACAGTATTTGGCTGAATTTGCGAAAGTGAACGGTATGTGCGCTCTTACCCGATGCCCAAATCCTTGTTTCGTACATCGTCAAACGACGGCTAGATGTTCCGTTCCTGTGCGTTACTGCGACGGAGCAAAAAAAAAAAAAAAAACTTCACCTTGAGAATAATCAAGCACATCCGTTGGTGTCCGGAACACGGTGGTTGATGTTACCGTCATCGTTAGCGGAATGCGAAACTACTCACCCAACGTATGCACTGGACGTACCGCGCATTCAGCATCCAGAAGTATCGTCTAGCAGAAGAGTGTGTGAAACAACAATTACAACACACTGCCCCCCGGCAGACCGGCAGACATCCACGCGCACGAAACACTCTCCATCACGCGATGGCCACTTGCACGCATCTCAGGCAGTCCTGGATGCTGGAGAGACTCAGCACACGCGCATTGGTAAGCCTGGCAGGATGTGCACAGCAAACACAAATCACTCGCGCGAGCTTTCTTTCGTGTATTTGGTAACTGGATCGAGCGGAGGTAACAGGAAGCCTCCGAATTCTGTCCGGGGGGCAGGCCGCCCGCCTGTGGTGTTTTCAACGCAAAGACGTCGAATTAACGTCGAGCATACACTTTCAAACACTGTGTGTAACGGACGAATGCGAGGCCGGCACACGGAACACGAAACACTAAATTGAAAACATGAGAAACACGGCAAATCGCTGTATGCCTACTAGACAACATTAGATAATAACAGTGTGAATTGAAAACACATCTCAGCACACATTGGAAACCATCCATAGGAATAATTAATAAGTAAAAGTCAGGCATGCGTTGAAACCATTATTTAGCAAGCTGACGTGTGCAACAGACGCTTTTTCCACTGTGTCTCATATCAGCAACATTTTTTATCGAAAATGGCCAGCCGTAAGATCGGAAACCGTCGCAATGATACGTTGCACCTGGAGCAACTGACGTTTGAACTGGAGAAAAAACTGAACGAGCTGCCACGAGTGAGCAACGTGACATCAGAAGACAACGGACCATGCACAGCGGCAGATTTAAGGGTTTGGGAATACAAGAACTTCGTTTTTATGCCGGACGACATGAAGCGTTTTTACATGTCGACCGATGGGATGCACACGAGCTGGACGTACAACTATTCGAAGAGCGCAAAATTACGTGTAGGCCACCTCTACATACCTAAATTGACGCACATCCAGAACCTCGAACTGAAAGGACCGGGAACTGTTTTCGAGCTCGAGCGCATAGGTGACAGGGGTTTCGTTTTGCTCGTGTACAAGACAAATGTTACAACCCGTCCGGAAATTTATTTGTTGGAAGTGGGATCGTGGAAGTGGACACTGTTGGCGGACTCCTTTACGACATACTTACGCATGAGCATCGAGCATCTCGGGCTACCATGTTGGCAGTTAGCTTTTGCCAGCTGTCGCCTGCCAGGGTGGGCTGAACAGCTGTTTTTGGTGCTGGCTCCACATTTGCTTTTGGACGATGACGAAATGCTAGGACCGAAGAGCGCGCCGGTATACCACCGAGCGCAGCACCCGCTCAATGTGCTAGATCCGGCTAGATTTTGGACCACGGTACGACGCATGCGCTCGGCAGTATGAATGCGGTGCGTTTATAGTGCAGTGCTGGGTGCGCGCGTGTTTGGCGCACTACTGTGAGGCGAAACTAACAACGACGCCGGTGATTCGCGATGCTGGGAAAAGGTGCGCCAGTGGAAATGATGGCTTGTACAGCGCGCACAGCTGCCAGTACTGCTCGCCGCCTGAGAAGGGCCCGATCAACGCGGCCAGCTTTGTATGGGTTTGCGTCTATGCGGCAGTGTTGAAAATTCGTGATTTTTTCGCAACTACCCCCACGGGGGACTAAAAACGACGGGGCCGGGGGCAAAAGGAGTGCCAATGGGAGTGATCTGGTTGTTTGTACAACGCGTACGTCGGTGCCATCACTGGTGCCGGTACAATAATATTACAATGTGCATGTTCATAGGCGACGACATAGTTTAAAAAAACGATGACACTTATCGTCTCAAAACCGTCGTCGTTGGTCTAAATAAACGCGGCCTCGAGGCGAAAATGCGCGAACGCATTAAACGTCGGGTAAAAGGTCGGCCACAAATTATGCTAAAACGACTGGAAAACAGAAACTCCACATAAAAAAAAAAACAAAACGAAAGTTTCATCAAAAAGCTGCATGACTGCTCATGGGGATTTGAATCCCGGCCATGCCATGTGAAGACCAGCGCCGCTGTAGCGTCGGTGATATTTGCGAGATGTTCCATCGAGTAGGAATGAAGAAGGACGACCAATGCAGCCAAATGATATTCTGGGACGACCTTCGAGGCGAACCTGCTGTTTACGTGGTTACCGTTATGACGTTTGGTGCAGCATGCTCGCCCACTAGCGCACAGTTCGTGAAAAACCGAAATGCATCACGTTTCCGGCAGGATTTCCCGCGAGCGGTGGAATGCATCGAAGAGGAACATTATGTCGATGACATGCTTGTCAACGTGGAAACGGAAGAGGAAGCTGCTGAGCTAGCTAAAACGGTTCGCTATATTCACGCGAAAGGGGGCTTCGAGATACGGAATTGGGCGTCCAATTCACGCAAGGTGGTTGATTCAATGCAGGAAGGGCCAACGCCTATTCTGAACGACCACGGGATCCTGAGAGTGGGGGGACGTTTGACGGAATGCGTAGGCATCAACAATTCCTCACGGAACCCGATCATCCTTCCTCGGCGAGACTACGGAACCGATCTCATTATTCGGGAGCAACACGAAAGGTACAAACACGGCAACCACAACACGGTTTTGAGCGAATTAAGGATGCGGTACCGTGCGAATTAAGGATACCGTACAAAGAACCGCATTTTATTAACGTGCCTTTTCCTTCACAGGGATCGACTACTTCCGCCCGTTTTTACTGCCTCGCGTCGAGAGCTATACATCTCGAGATAGCGGCGTCCCTCACCACAGCGTCATGCGTACTGGCGTTTCGCTGATTCATCGCTAGACGTGGAACGCCCCTAGAAGTGATCAGCGACAGAGGTACCAACTTCGTCGGTGCCGAAGAGGTTGATCACGATGTTCTGATGACCGAGTTCTGCGGACCGCGGATGAAGTGTACATTTAACCCGCCTGGGGCGCCTCACTTTGGCGGCTGCTGGGAGCGTTTGGTACGTTCCGTGAAGAAGGTACTGAATCAGTTCATGTTCCCCAAGCGCCCTACGGATGAAGTAATGCTGTCAACGTTCACGGAGATCGAACTCATCCTTAATTCGAGACCACTTACCTACGTGCCCCTGAACGACGGACTGGCTGACCCTATAACACCTAATCACCTGCTCCTTGGGAGCTCTGATGGAAGCAAACCACCGGCAGTTTTCTGTGATAGCCCTGCTACAATCCGCTCGTCGGGGCGAATGGCGCAGCATTCAGCAGATTTATTCTGGAAGAAATGGACGGTCAAGTTAGGCAAGCCACGGTACAAACGAGCAGTGGAACTTACGTTAGACCCGCACACAAATTAGCAGTCTTAGATGTATCAGCTTAGTAGAAAACCGCACGGCAAGAGTCGAATACAGAATATAGCGAAAGTAACAAACAGCAAGCAAGCAAATAAACAAACAAACAAACGCACACACACACGAGGCAACTGACAGAAGATGGGACGTGAAGCCACGGTTTGTACAATCGCGAAAGAGAGGTGTGTCATCACGAAGATCGGGTTTATAAAGTCGCTAATTTATAAACCTTTTAGCATTGAGGTGTTTATTATCGCCTAACAAATATATTTAACCGTGGCGCACTTGGGGGGACAATGTTGGAAACTTTATAGAACAAGAAACAAGAAACAACAAGAAAGAAGAGGAAAGATCGGAAAAAGGGAGCTCGCGCCTACCCGACGGGAATGAGCAAGAGCAGTCTGGAAACGACGAACAAATGTACTAATTTTTTGATTTCTCTCTGCATTAAAGATTTCTAAAAAATTCAATCGCGTTTCAACATCGGTGTCTTCAGGAGAGCGTTCCAGCACTATATTGATTCTCGGACCACTTCCTGGACGCGTGGCGGGGCTGCAATCGGGAGCTGCAACAAACGGACAGTGGTTAAGAACGTGTGACAGTATTTGGCTGAATTTGCGAAAGTGAACGGTATGTGCGCTCTTACCCGATGCCCAAATCCTTGTTTCGTACATCGTCAAACGACGGCTAGATGTTCCGTTCCTGTGCGTTACTGCGACGGAGCAAAAAAAAAAAAAAAAAACTTCACCTTGAGAATAATCAAGCACATCCGTTGGTGTCCGGAACACGGTGGTTGATGTTACCGTCATCGTTAGCGGAATGCGAAACTACTCACCCAACGTATGCACTGGACGTACCGCGCATTCAGCATCCAGAAGTATCGTCTAGCAGAAGAGTGTGTGAAACAACAATTACAACACACTGCCCCCCGGCAGACCGGCAGACATCCACGCGCACGAAACACTCTCCATCACGCGATGGCCACTTGCACGCATCTCAGGCAGTCCTGGATGCTGGAGAGACTCAGCACACGCGCATTGGTAAGCCTGGCAGGATGTGCACATCAAACACAAATCACTCGCGCGAGCTTTCTTTCGTGTATTTGGTAACTGGATCGAGCGGAGGTAACAGGAAGCCTCCGAATTCTGTCCGGGGGGCAGGCCGCCCGCCTGTGGTGTTTTCAACGCAAAGACGTCGAATTAACGTCGAGCATACACTTTCAAACACTGTGTGTAACGGACGAATGCGAGGCCGGCACACGGAACACGAAACACTAAATTGAAAACATGAGAAACA
Source organism: Anopheles stephensi (assembly GCF_013141755.1). Taxonomy (NCBI): domain Eukaryota; kingdom Metazoa; phylum Arthropoda; class Insecta; order Diptera; family Culicidae; genus Anopheles; species Anopheles stephensi. Next base: position 42,471 of record NW_023405277.1, read on the forward strand.
CGGCAAATCGCTGTATGCCTACTAGACAACATTAGATAATAACAGTGTGAATTGAAAACACATCTCAGCACACATTGGAAACCATCCATAGGAATAATTAATAAGTAAAAGTCAGGCATGCGTTGAAACCATTATTTAGCAAGCTGACGTGTGCAACAGACGCTTTTTCCACTGTGTCTCATATCAGCAACATTTTTTATCGAAAATGGCCAGCCGTAAGATCGGAAACCGTCGCAATGATACGTTGCACCTGGAGCAACTGACGTTTGAACTGGAGAAAAAACTGAACGAGCTGCCACGAGTGAGCAACGTGACATCAGAAGACAACGGACCATGCACAGCGGCAGATTTAAGGGTTTGGGAATACAAGAACTTCGTTTTTATGCCGGACGACATGAAGCGTTTTTACATGTCGACCGATGGGATGCACACGAGCTGGACGTACAACTATTCGAAGAGCGCAAAATTACGTGTAGGCCACCTCTACATACCTAAATTGACGCACATCCAGAACCTCGAACTGAAAGGACCGGGAACTGTTTTCGAGCTCGAGCGCATAGGTGACAGGGGTTTCGTTTTGCTCGTGTACAAGACAAATGTTACAACCCGTCCGGAAATTTATTTGTTGGAAGTGGGATCGTGGAAGTGGACACTGTTGGCGGACTCCTTTACGACATACTTACGCATGAGCATCGAGCATCTCGGGCTACCATGTTGGCAGTTAGCCTTTGCCAGCTGTCGCCTGCCAGGGTGGGCTGAACAGCTGTTTTTGGTGCTGGCTCCACATTTGCTTTTGGACGATGACGAAATGCTAGGACCGAAGAGCGCGCCGGTATACCACCGAGCGCAGCACCCGCTCAATGTGCTAGATCCGGCTAGATTTTGGACCACGGTACGACGCATGCGCTCGGCAGTATGAATGCGGTGCGTTTATAGTGCAGTGCTGGGTGCGCGCGTGTTTGGCGCACTACTGTGAGGCGAAACTAACAACGACGCCGGTGATTCGCGATGCTGGGAAAAGGTGCGCCAGTGGAAATGATGGCTTGTACAGCGCGCACAGCTGCCAGTACTGCTCGCCGCCTGAGAAGGGCCCGATCAACGCGGCCAGCTTTGTATGGGTTTGCGTCTATGCGGCAGTGTTGAAAATTCGTGATTTTTTCGCAACTACCCCCACGGGGGACTAAAAACGACGGGGCCGGGGGCAAAAGGAGTGCCAATGGGAGTGATCTGGTTGTTTGTACAACGCGTACGTCGGTGCCATCACTGGTGCCGGTACAATAATATTACAATGTGCATGTTCATAGGCGACGACATAGTTTAAAAAAACGATGACACTTATCGTCTCAAAACCGTCGTCGTTGGTCTAAATAAACGCGGCCTCGAGGCGAAAATGCGCGAACGCATTAAACGTCGGGTAAAAGGTCGGCCACAAATTATGCTAAAACGACTGGAAAACAGAAACTCCACATAAAAAAAAAAAACAAAACGAAAGTTTCATCAAAAAGCTGCATGACTGCTCATGGGGATTTGAATCCCGGCCATGCCATGTGAAGACCAGCGCCGCTGTAGCGTCGGTGATATTTGCGAGATGTTCCATCGAGTAGGAATGAAGAAGGACGACCAATGCAGCCAAATGATATTCTGGGACGACCTTCGAGGCGAACCTGCTGTTTACGTGGTTACCGTTATGACGTTTGGTGCAGCATGCTCGCCCACTAGCGCACAGTTCGTGAAAAACCGAAATGCATCACGTTTCCGGCAGGATTTCCCGCGAGCGGTGGAATGCATCGAAGAGGAACATTATGTCGATGACATGCTTGTCAACGTGGAAACGGAAGAGGAAGCTGCTGAGCTAGCTAAAACGGTTCGCTATATTCACGCGAAAGGGGGCTTCGAGATACGGAATTGGGCGTCCAATTCACGCAAGGTGGTTGATTCAATGCAGGAAGGGCCAACGCCTATTCTGAACGACCACGGGATCCTGAGAGTGGGGGGACGTTTGACGGAATGCGTAGGCATCAACAATTCCTCACGGAACCCGATCATCCTTCCTCGGCGAGACTACGGAACCGATCTCATTATTCGGGAGCAACACGAAAGGTACAAACACGGCAACCACAACACGGTTTTGAGCGAATTAAGGATGCGGTACCGTGCGAATTAAGGATACCGTACAAAGAACCGCATTTTATTAACGTGCCTTTTCCTTCACAGGGATCGACTACTTCCGCCCGTTTTTACTGCCTCGCGTCGAGAGCTGTACATCTCGAGATAGCGGCGTCCCTCACCACAGCGTCATGCGTACTGGCGTTTCGCTGATTCATCGCTAGACGTGGAACGCCCCTAGAAGTGATCAGCGACAGAGGTACCAACTTCGTCGGTGCCGAAGAGGTTGATCACGATGTTCTGATGACCGAGTTCTGCGGACCGCGGATGAAGTGTACATTTAACCCGCCTGGGGCGCCTCACTTTGGCGGCTGCTGGGAGCGTTTGGTACGTTCCGTGAAGAAGGTACTGAATCAGTTCATGTTCCCCAAGCGCCCTACGGATGAAGTAATGCTGTCAACGTTCACGGAGATCGAACTCATCCTTAATTCGAGACCACTTACCTACGTGCCCCTGAACGACGGACTGGCTGACCCTATAACACCTAATCACCTGCTCCTTGGGAGCTCTGATGGAAGCAAACCACCGGCAGTTTTCTGTGATAGCCCTGCTACAATCCGCTCGTCGGGGCGAATGGCGCAGCATTCAGCAGATTTATTCTGGAAGAAATGGACGGTCAAGTTAGGCAAGCCACGGTACAAACGAGCAGTGGAACTTACGTTAGACCCGCACACAAATTAGCAGTCTTAGATGTATCAGCTTAGTAGAAAACCGCACGGCAAGAGTCGAATACAGAATATAGCGAAAGTAACAAACAGCAAGCAAGCAAATAAACAAACAAACAAACGCACACACACACGAGGCAACTGACAGAAGATGGGACGTGAAGCCACGGTTTGTACAATCGCGAAAGAGAGGTGTGTCATCACGAAGATCGGGTTTATAAAGTCGCTAATTTATAAACCTTTTAGCATTGAGGTGTTTATTATCGCCTAACAAATATATTTAACCGTGGCGCACTTGGGGGGACAATGTTGGAAACTTTATAGAACAAGAAACAAGAAACAACAAGAAAGAAGAGGAAAGATCGGAAAAAGGGAGCTCGCGCCTACCCGACGGGAATGAGCAAGAGCAGTCTGGAAACGACGAACAAATGTACTAATTTTTTGATTTCTCTCTGCATTAAAGATTTCTAAAAAATTCAATCGCGTTTCAACATCGGTGTCTTCAGGAGAGCGTTCCAGCACTATATTGATTCTCGGACCACTTCCTGGACGCGTGGCGGGGCTGCAATCGGGAGCTGCAACAAACGGACAGTGGTTAAGAACGTGTGACAGTATTTGGCTGAATTTGCGAAAGTGAACGGTATGTGCGCTCTTACCCGATGCCCAAATCCTTGTTTCGTACATCGTCAAACGACGGCTAGATGTTCCGTTCCTGTGCGTTACTGCGACGGAGCAAAAAAAAAAAAAAAAAAACTTCACCTTGAGAATAATCAAGCACATCCGTTGGTGTCCGGAACACGGTGGTTGATGTTACCGTCATCGTTAGCGGAATGCGAAACTACTCACCCAACGTATGCACTGGACGTACCGCGCATTCAGCATCCAGAAGTATCGTCTAGCAGAAGAGTGTGTGAAACAACAATTACAACACACTGCCCCCCGGCAGACCGGCAGACATCCACGCGCACGAAACACTCTCCATCACGCGATGGCCACTTGCACGCATCTCAGGCAGTCCTGGATGCTGGAGAGACTCAGCACACGCGCATTGGTAAGCCTGGCAGGATGTGCACAGCAAACACAAATCACTCGCGCGAGCTTTCTTTCGTGTATTTGGTAACTGGATCGAGCGGAGGTAACAGGAAGCCTCCGAATTCTGTCCGGGGGGCAGGCCGCCCGCCTGTGGTGTTTTCAACGCAAAGACGTCGAATTAACGTCGAGCATACACTTTCAAACACTGTGTGTAACGGACGAATGCGAGGCCGGCACACGGAACACGAAACACTAAATTGAAAACATGAGAAACACGGCAAATCGCTGTATGCCTACTAGACAACATTAGATAATAACAGTGTGAATTGAAAACACATCTCAGCACACATTGGAAACCATCCATAGGAATAATTAATAAGTAAAAGTCAGGCATGCGTTGAAACCATTATTTAGCAAGCTGACGTGTGCAACAGACGCTTTTTCCACTGTGTCTCATATCAGCAACATTTTTTATCGAAAATGGCCAGCCGTAAGATCGGAAACCGTCGCAATGATACGTTGCACCTGGAGCAACTGACGTTTGAACTGGAGAAAAAACTGAACGAGCTGCCACGAGTGAGCAACGTGACATCAGAAGACAACGGACCATGCACAGCGGCAGATTTAAGGGTTTGGGAATACAAGAACTTCGTTTTTATGCCGGACGACATGAAGCGTTTTTACATGTCGACCGATGGGATGCACACGAGCTGGACGTACAACTATTCGAAGAGCGCAAAATTACGTGTAGGCCACCTCTACATACCTAAATTGACGCACATCCAGAACCTCGAACTGAAAGGACCGGGAACTGTTTTCGAGCTCGAGCGCATAGGTGACAGGGGTTTCGTTTTGCTCGTGTACAAGACAAATGTTACAACCCGTCCGGAAATTTATTTGTTGGAAGTGGGATCGTGGAAGTCGACACTGTTGGCGGACTCCTTTACGACATACTTACGCATGAGCATCGAGCATCTCGGGCTACCATGTTGGCAGTTAGCCTTTGCCAGCTGTCGCCTGCCAGGGTGGGCTGAACAGCTGTTTTTGGTGCTGGCTCCACATTTGCTTTTGGACGATGACGAAATGCTAGGACCGAAGAGCGCGCCGGTATACCACCGAGCGCAGCACCCGCTCAATGTGCTAGATCCGGCTAGATTTTGGACCACGGTACGACGCATGCGCTCGGCAGTATGAATGCGGTGCGTTTATAGTGCAGTGCTGGGTGCGCGCGTGTTTGGCGCACTACTGTGAGGCGAAACTAACAACGACGCCGGTGATTCGCGATGCTGGGAAAAGGTGCGCCAGTGGAAATGATGGCTTGTACAGCGCGCACAGCTGCCAGTACTGCTCGCCGCCTGAGAAGGGCCCGATCAACGCGGCCAGCTTTGTATGGGTTTGCGTCTATGCGGCAGTGTTGAAAATTCGTGATTTTTTCGCAACTACCCCCACGGGGGACTAAAAACGACGGGGCCGGGGGCAAAAGGAGTGCCAATGGGAGTGATCTGGTTGTTTGTACAACGCGTACGTCGGTGCCATCACTGGTGCCGGTACAATAATATTACAATGTGCATGTTCATAGGCGACGACATAGTTTAAAAAAACGATGACACTTATCGTCTCAAAACCGTCGTCGTTGGTCTAAATAAACGCGGCCTCGAGGCGAAAATGCGCGAACGCATTAAACGTCGGGTAAAAGGTCGGCCACAAATTATGCTAAAACGACTGGAAAACAGAAACTCCACATAAAAAAAAAAACAAAACGAAAGTTTCATCAAAAAGCTGCATGACTGCTCATGGGGATTTGAATCCCGGCCATGCCATGTGAAGACCAGCGCCGCTGTAGCGTCGGTGATATTTGCGAGATGTTCCATCGAGTAGGAATGAAGAAGGACGACCAATGCAGCCAAATGATATTCTGGGACGACCTTCGAGGCGAACCTGCTGTTTACGTGGTTACCGTTATGACGTTTGGTGCAGCATGCTCGCCCACTAGCGCACAGTTCGTGAAAAACCGAAATGCATCACGTTTCCGGCAGGATTTCCCGCGAGCGGTGGAATGCATCGAAGAGGAACATTATGTCGATGACATGCTTGTCAACGTGGAAACGGAAGAGGAAGCTGCTGAGCTAGCTAAAACGGTTCGCTATATTCACGCGAAAGGGGGCTTCGAGATACGGAATTGGGCGTCCAATTCACGCAAGGTGGTTGATTCAATGCAGGAAGGGCCAACGCCTATTCTGAACGACCACGGGATCCTGAGAGTGGGGGGACGTTTGACGGAATGCGTAGGCATCAACAATTCCTCACGGAACCCGATCATCCTTCCTCGGCGAGACTACGGAACCGATCTCATTATTCGGGAGCAACACGAAAGGTACAAACACGGCAACCACAACACGGTTTTGAGCGAATTAAGGATGCGGTACCGTGCGAATTAAGGATACCGTACAAAGAACCGCATTTTATTAACGTGCCTTTTCCTTCACAGGGATCGACTACTTCCGCCCGTTTTTACTGCCTCGCGTCGAGAGCTGTACATCTCGAGATAGCGGCGTCCCTCACCACAGCGTCATGCGTACTGGCGTTTCGCTGATTCATCGCTAGACGTGGAACGCCCCTAGAAGTGATCAGCGACAGAGGTACCAACTTCGTCGGTGCCGAAGAGGTTGATCACGATGTTCTGATGACCGAGTTCTGCGGACCGCGGATGAAGTGTACATTTAACCCGCCTGGGGCGCCTCACTTTGGCGGCTGCTGGGAGCGTTTGGTACGTTCCGTGAAGAAGGTACTGAATCAGTTCATGTTCCCCAAGCGCCCTACGGATGAAGTAATGCTGTCAACGTTCACGGAGATCGAACTCATCCTTAATTCGAGACCACTTACCTACGTGCCCCTGAACGACGGACTGGCTGACCCTATAACACCTAATCACCTGCTCCTTGGGAGCTCTGATGGAAGCAAACCACCGGCAGTTTTCTGTGATAGCCCTGCTACAATCCGCTCGTCGGGGCGAATGGCGCAGCATTCAGCAGATTTATTCTGGAAGAAATGGACGGTCAAGTTAGGCAAGCCACGGTACAAACGAGCAGTGGAACTTACGTTAGACCCGCACACAAATTAGCAGTCTTAGATGTATCAGCTTAGTAGAAAACCGCACGGCAAGAGTCGAATACAGAATATAGCGAAAGTAACAAACAGCAAGCAAGCAAATAAACAAACAAACAAACGCACACACACACGAGGCAACTGACAGAAGATGGGACGTGAAGCCACGGTTTGTACAATCGCGAAAGAGAGGTGTGTCATCACGAAGATCGGGTTTATAAAGTCGCTAATTTATAAACCTTTTAGCATTGAGGTGTTTATTATCGCCTAACAAATATATTTAACCGTGGCGCACTTGGGGGGACAATGTTGGAAACTTTATAGAACAAGAAACAAGAAACAACAAGAAAGAAGAGGAAAGATCGGAAAAAGGGAGCTCGCGCCTACCCGACGGGAATGAGCAAGAGCAGTCTGGAAACGACGAACAAATGTACTAATTTTTTGATTTCTCTCTGCATTAAAGATTTCTAAAAAATTCAATCGCGTTTCAACATCGGTGTCTTCAGGAGAGCGTTCCAGCACTATATTGATTCTCGGACCACTTCCTGGACGCGTGGCGGGGCTGCAATCGGGAGCTGCAACAAACGGACAGTGGTTAAGAACGTGTGACAGTATTTGGCTGAATTTGCGAAAGTGAACGGTATGTGCGCTCTTACCCGATGCCCAAATCCTTGTTTCGTACATCGTCAAACGACGGCTAGATGTTCCGTTCCTGTGCGTTACTGCGACGGAGCAAAAAAAAAAAAAAAAAACTTCACCTTGAGAATAATCAAGCACATCCGTTGGTGTCCGGAACACGGTGGTTGATGTTACCGTCATCGTTAGCGGAATGCGAAACTACTCACCCAACGTATGCACTGGACGTACCGCGCATTCAGCATCCAGAAGTATCGTCTAGCAGAAGAGTGTGTGAAACAACAATTACAACACACTGCCCCCCGGCAGACCGGCAGACATCCACGCGCACGAAACACTCTCCATCACGCGATGGCCACTTGCACGCATCTCAGGCAGTCCTGGATGCTGGAGAGACTCAGCACACGCGCATTGGTAAGCCTGGCAGGATGTGCACAGCAAACACAAATCACTCGCGCGAGCTTTCTTTCGTGTATTTGGTAACTGGATCGAGCGGAGGTAACAGGAAGCCTCCGAATTCTGTCCGGGGGGCAGGCCGCCCGCCTGTGGTGTTTTCAACGCAAAGACGTCGAATTAACGTCGAGCATACACTTTCAAACACTGTGTGTAACGGACGAATGCGAGGCCGGCACACGGAACACGAAACACTAAATTGAAAACATGAGAAACACGGCAAATCGCTGTATGCCTACTAGACAACATTAGATAATAACAGTGTGAATTGAAAACACATCTCAGCACACATTGGAAACCATCCATAGGAATAATTAATAAGTAAAAGTCAGGCATGCGTTGAAACCATTATTTAGCAAGCTGACGTGTGCAACAGACGCTTTTTCCACTGTGTCTCATATCAGCAACATTTTTTATCGAAAATGGCCAGCCGTAAGATCGGAAACCGTCGCAATGATACGTTGCACCTGGAGCAACTGACGTTTGAACTGGAGAAAAAACTGAACGAGCTGCCACGAGTGAGCAACGTGACATCAGAAGACAACGGACCATGCACAGCGGCAGATTTAAGGGTTTGGGAATACAAGAACTTCGTTTTTATGCCGGACGACATGAAGCGTTTTTACATGTCGACCGATGGGATGCACACGAGCTGGACGTACAACTATTCGAAGAGCGCAAAATTACGTGTAGGCCACCTCTACATACCTAAATTGACGCACATCCAGAACCTCGAACTGAAAGGACCGGGAACTGTTTTCGAGCTCGAGCGCATAGGTGACAGGGGTTTCGTTTTGCTCGTGTACAAGACAAATGTTACAACCCGTCCGGAAATTTATTTGTTGGAAGTGGGATCGTGGAAGTGGACACTGTTGGCGGACTCCTTTACGACATACTTACGCATGAGCATCGAGCATCTCGGGCTACCATGTTGGCAGTTAGCCTTTGCCAGCTGTCGCCTGCCAGGGTGGGCTGAACAGCTGTTTTTGGTGCTGGCTCCACATTTGCTTTTGGACGATGACGAAATGCTAGGACCGAAGAGCGCGCCGGTATACCACCGAGCGCAGCACCCGCTCAATGTGCTAGATCCGGCTAGATTTTGGACCACGGTACGACGCATGCGCTCGGCACATGAATAGCCAACGACCAACGAGAACGAGAACGAGGTGGCCAAGGAGGATTACTTTACCATTACGTTAGACCATTACGCATTTAAAATAAACAATAAATAGCCACTGCACGGCCACTGTTTCAATTACACAGAAATGTAGTTTTATTTCTATCTAAAGCTTACTTTTGTTTTCTTCCCATTCGCATTCCCATTCCGCATTCCAGGGACCAGCTTTGCCCGTGAACAACACAACACGCATGGTTTGGTCTGATAATTGTACACAGTTTTGAGATTGTATCGAAGGATCGAATAAAATTGCTTCACAAACTTCATCAACCACCACCACCCAGAAGAGGGTTCCTTGACTGGGTTTTACCCGTAGCAGTATATGGGCACCTGGGCAATACACAGTGCTGGGCAGACAGCACTGCGCAACGAACACAACTTACACATGACGCACACACACACACACACACACACACACACACACACGCACACACATCATTTGTTTATTTACACCCATACAATTCATTACCTTGCACCGTTCGATATTCAAACATTGTGCGAGAAGCGACCGCGTTGCCGGGCCAGTATGAATGCGGTGCGTTTATAGTGCAGTGCTGGGTGCGCGCGTGTTTGGCGCACTACTGTGAGGCGAAACTAACAACGACGCCGGTGATTCGCGATGCTGGGAAAAGGTGCGCCAGTGGAAATGATGGCTTGTACAGCGCGCACAGCTGCCAGTACTGCTCGCCGCCTGAGAAGGGCCCGATCAACGCGGCCAGCTTTGTATGGGTTTGCGTCTATGCGGCAGTGTTGAAAATTCGTGATTTTTTCGCAACTACCCCCACGGGGGACTAAAAACGACGGGGCCGGGGGCAAAAGGAGTGCCAATGGGAGTGATCTGGTTGTTTGTACAACGCGTACGTCGGTGCCATCACTGGTGCCGGTACAATAATATTACAATGTGCATGTTCATAGGCGACGACATAGTTTAAAAAAACGATGACACTTATCGTCTCAAAACCGTCGTCGTTGGTCTAAATAAACGCGGCCTCGAGGCGAAAATGCGCGAACGCATTAAACGTCGGGTAAAAGGTCGGCCACAAATTATGCTAAAACGACTGGAAAACAGAAACTCCACATAAAAAAAAAAAACAAAACGAAAGTTTCATCAAAAAGCTGCATGACTGCTCATGGGGATTTGAATCCCGGCCATGCCATGTGAAGACCAGCGCCGCTGTAGCGTCGGTGATATTTGCGAGATGTTCCATCGAGTAGGAATGAAGAAGGACGACCAATGCAGCCAAATGATATTCTGGGACGACCTTCGAGGCGAACCTGCTGTTTACGTGGTTACCGTTATGACGTTTGGTGCAGCATGCTCGCCCACTAGCGCACAGTTCGTGAAAAACCGAAATGCATCACGTTTCCGGCAGGATTTCCCGCGAGCGGTGGAATGCATCGAAGAGGAACATTATGTCGATGACATGCTTGTCAACGTGGAAACGGAAGAGGAAGCTGCTGAGCTAGCTAAAACGGTTCGCTATATTCACGCGAAAGGGGGCTTCGAGATACGGAATTGGGCGTCCAATTCACGCAAGGTGGTTGATTCAATGCAGGAAGGGCCAACGCCTATTCTGAACGACCACGGGATCCTGAGAGTGGGGGGACGTTTGACGGAATGCGTAGGCATCAACAATTCCTCACGGAACCCGATCATCCTTCCTCGGCGAGACTACGGAACCGATCTCATTATTCGGGAGCAACACGAAAGGTACAAACACGGCAACCACAACACGGTTTTGAGCGAATTAAGGATGCGGTACCGTGCGAATTAAGGATACCGTACAAAGAACCGCATTTTATTAACGTGCCTTTTCCTTCACAGGGATCGACTACTTCCGCCCGTTTTTACTGCCTCGCGTCGAGAGCTGTACATCTCGAGATAGCGGCGTCCCTCACCACAGCGTCATGCGTACTGGCGTTTCGCTGATTCATCGCTAGACGTGGAACGCCCCTAGAAGTGATCAGCGACAGAGGTACCAACTTCGTCGGTGCCGAAGAGGTTGATCACGATGTTCTGATGACCGAGTTCTGCGGACCGCGGATGAAGTGTACATTTAACCCGCCTGGGGCGCCTCACTTTGGCGGCTGCTGGGAGCGTTTGGTACGTTCCGTGAAGAAGGTACTGAATCAGTTCATGTTCCCCAAGCGCCCTACGGATGAAGTAATGCTGTCAACGTTCACGGAGATCGAACTCATCCTTAATTCGAGACCACTTACCTACGTGCCCCTGAACGACGGACTGGCTGACCCTATAACACCTAATCACCTGCTCCTTGGGAGCTCTGATGGAAGCAAACCACCGGCAGTTTTCTGTGATAGCCCTGCTACAATCCGCTCGTCGGGGCGAATGGCGCAGCATTCAGCAGATTTATTCTGGAAGAAATGGACGGTCAAGTTAGGCAAGCCACGGTACAAACGAGCAGTGGAACTTACGTTAGACCCGCACACAAATTAGCAGTCTTAGATGTATCAGCTTAGTAGAAAACCGCACGGCAAGAGTCGAATACAGAATATAGCGAAAGTAACAAACAGCAAGCAAGCAAATAAACAAACAAACAAACGCACACACACACGAGGCAACTGACAGAAGATGGGACGTGAAGCCACGGTTTGTACAATCGCGAAAGAGAGGTGTGTCATCACGAAGATCGGGTTTATAAAGTCGCTAATTTATAAACCTTTTAGCATTGAGGTGTTTATTATCGCCTAACAAATATATTTAACCGTGGCGCACTTGGGGGGACAATGTTGGAAACTTTATAGAACAAGAAACAAGAAACAACAAGAAAGAAGAGGAAAGATCGGAAAAAGGGAGCTCGCGCCTACCGACGGGAATGAGCAAGAGCAGTCTGGAAACGACGAACAAATGTACTAATTTTTTGATTTCTCTCTGCATTAAAGATTCTAAAAAATTCAATCGCGTTTCAACATCGGTGTCTTCAGGAGAGCGTTCCAGCACTATATTGATTCCTCGGACCACTTCCTGGACGCGTGGCGGGGCTGCAATCGGGAGCTGCAACAAACGGACAGTGGTTAAGAACGTGTGACAGTATTTGGCTGAATTTGCGAAAGTGAACGGTATGTGCGCTTACCCGATGCCCAAATCCTTGTTCGTACATCGTCAAACGACGGATAGATGTCCGTTCCTGTGCGTTACTGCGACGGAGCAAAAAAAAAAAAAAAAAAACTTCACCTTGAGAATAATCAAGCAC
>NW_023405278.1:0-133255 GCF_013141755.1 Anopheles stephensi
ACCCAGAAGCGGGTTCCTTGACTGGGTTAACCCGTAGCAGTATATGGGCACCTGGGCAATACACAGTGCCGGACAGACAGCACTGCGCAACGAACAAAACTTACACATCACCCACACACACACACAACACACACATCATTTGTTTATTTACACCCACACAAATCATTACCTTGCACCGTTCGATATTAGACATTGTGCGAGAAGCGACCGCGTTGCCGGGCCAGTATGAATGCGGTGCGTTTATAGTGCAGTGCCGGGTTCGCGCGTGTTTGGCGCACTACTGTGAGGCGAAACTAACAACGACGCCGGTGATTCGCGATGCTGGGAAAAGGTGCGCCAGTGGGAATGAGGGCTTGTACAGCGCCACGCGCACAGCTGCCAGTACTGCTCGCCGCCTGAGAAGGGCCCGATCAACGCGGCCAGCTTTGTATGGGCGTGCGTCTATGCGGCAGTGTCGAAAATTCGTGATTTTTTCGCAACTACCCCACGGGGGACTAAAAACGACGGCGGCGGGGGCAAAAGGAGTGGCAATGGGCGTGGTCTGGTTGTTTGTACAACGCGTACGTCGGTGCCATCACTGGTGCCGGTACAATAATATTACAATGTGCATGTTCATAGGCGACGACATAGTTTAAAAAAAAAACGATGACACTTAACGTCTGAAACCGTCGTCGTTGGTCTAAATAAACGCGTCCTCGAGGCGAAAAGGCGCGCACGCATAAACGTCGGGTAAAGGTCGGCCACACATTATGCTTAAGCGACTGGAAACAGAAAACTCCAATAAAAAAAAAAAAAAAAAACAAAAGTTTCAAAAAGCTTCAGTAGAGTAGTGATGGGATTGAATCCCGGGCGGGCCCTGCCATGTGAAGACCGGCGCCGCTTTAGCGTCGGCCACCGGACCACTTGTGCGAGGTGAGGAAAGGTAGTGACAAAAGCGCCAAAGTACATACGGTTGATACACTGACACATTCTCACTGCGGCGCCGTACGCGAGAGCGTATGCTCTCCTGAGAATGCTCATCGACCGATCGAATGATTGCGAGAGCGAGACCGGTACAGGAATTAGAACGACACAGTCTAGCGAATGCTCTACCGTTGCTGAAAATGTCTCTTTAGGAAAGGGGGAGGGGGGAGTCGAGAGCGTAAAAAATGGCGAACGCATCGTGTGTAGCTGTTTGCTCTGTGATTGTTGTTAAATGTAATGTATCGACCTTGGGCAGCTATGACACATCAATAACAGCAAAAGCGAGACTGACGCGGCGGGATCGCGCAGTCGTAGAAAGTAAGCCGCAAGCGACACACGCTGGTGTCTTCCTATTAATTATAACAATTGTAAGCTCATCGAGCAAACTCAAGCTTTAGTCTAAAACGATCCCGTTCAGAAGGCGTTTGAGCAATTTATGGCGCTTGGCTTCCTAAAATATTATGTCACACCCACGCGTCCGATAAACATTCAGCTAGGGAGTTAGCAGAGGTGTACAATAAACGCAACCGGGCCAAGATAGGCAACACCTTTTTATGTACCCATTCGGCACATAAATAGCCAACGACCAACGAGAACGAGAACGAGGTGGCCATTACGGAGGATTACTTTAACCATTACGATAGACCATTACGCATTTAAAATAATCAATAAATAGCCTCTGCACGGCCACTGTTTCAATTACATAGAAATGTAGTTTTATTTCTATCTAAAGCTAGCTTTGGTTTCCTCCCATTCGCATTCCCATTCCGCATTCCAGGGACCAGCTTTGCCCCGTGAACAACACAACACACATGGTTTGGTCTGATAATTGTACACAGTTTTGCGATTGTATCGAAGGATCGAATAAAATTGCTTCACAAACTTCACCAACCACCCCCAACCCAGAAGCGGGTTCCTTGACTGTGTTAACCCGTAGCAGTATATGGGCACCTGGGCAATACACAGTGCCGGACAGACAGCACTGCGCAACGAACACAACTTACACATCACCCACACACACACACACACACACATCATTTGTTTATTTACACCCACACAATTCATTACCTTGCACCGTTCGATATTCAGACATTGTGCGAGAAGCGACCGCGTTGCCGGGCCAGTATGAATGCGGTGCGTTTATAGTGCAGTGCTGGGTACGCGCGTGTTTGGCGCACTACTGTGAGGCGAAACTAACAACGACGCCGGTGATTCGCGATGCTGGGAAAAGGTGCGCCAGTGGGAATGATGGCTTGTACAGCGCGCACAGCTGCCAGTACTGCTCGCCGCCTGCGAAGGGCCCGATCAACGCGGCCAGCTTTGTATGGGCGTGCGTCTATGCGGCAGTGTCGAAAATTCGTGATTTTTTCGCAACTACCCCCACGGGGGACTAAAAACGACGGCGGCGGGGGCAAAAGGAGTGGCAATGGGCGTGGTCTGGTTGTTTGTACAACGCGTACGTCGGTGCCATCACTGGCACCTGGCACTGGGTACAATAATATTACAATGTGCATGTTCATAGGCGACGACATAGTTTAAAAACGATGACACTTAACGTCTGAAACCGTCGTCGTTGGTCAAAATAAACGCGTCCTCGAGGCGAAAAGGCGCGCACGCATTAAACGTCGGGTAAAAGGTAAAACACATTATGCCACATCGGCCACACATTATGCTTAAGCGGCTGGAAAACAGAAACTCCACATAAAAAAAAAGAAAAAAAAAACAAAACGAAAGTTTCAAAAAGCTTCAGTAGAGTGTAGTAGTGATGGGATTTGATTCCCGGGGCGGCCCTGCCATGTGAAGACCGGCGCCGCTGTAGCGTCGGCCACCGGACCACTTGAGAGAGGTGAAGGAAAGATAGTGAGAAAAGCGCCAAAGTACATACGGTTGATACACTGACACATTCTCACTGCGGCGCCGTACGCGAGAGCGTATGCTCTCCTGAGAATGTTCATCGACCGATCGAATGATTGCGAGAGCGAGACCGGTACAGGAATTAGAACGACACAGTCTAGCGAATGCTCTACCGTTGCTGAAAATGTCTCTTTCGGAAAGGGGAGGGGGGAGTCGAGAGCGTAAAAAATGGCGAACGCATCGTGTGTAGCTGTTTGCTTCTGTGATTGTTGTTAAATGTAATGTATCGACCTTGGGCAGCTATGACACCATCAATAAAACCGAGACTGACGCGGCGGGATCGCGCAGTCGTAGAAAGTAAGCCGCAAGCGACACACGCTGGTGTCTTCCTATTAATTCTAACAATTGTAAGCTCATCGAGCAAACTCAAGCTTTAGTCTAAACGATCCCGTTCAGAAGGCGTTTGAGCAATTTATGGCGCTTGGCTTCCTAAAATATTATGTCACACCCACGCGTCCGATAAACATTCAGCTAGGGAGTTAGCAGAGGTGTACAATAAACGCAACCGGGCCAGGATAGGCAACACCTTTTTATGTACCCATGTCGGCACATAAATAGCCAACGAACAACGAGAACGAGAACGAGGTGGCCATTACGGAGGATTACTTTACCATTACGATAGACCATTACGCATTTAAAATAATCAATAAATAGCCACTGCACGGCCACTGTTTCAATTACATAGAAATGTAGTTTTATTTCTATCTAAAGCTAGCTTTGGTTTCCTCCCATTCGCATTCCCATTCCGCATTCCAGGGACCAGCTTTGCCCGTGAACAACACAACACACATGGTTTGGTCTGATAATTGTACACAGTTTTGCGATTGTATCGAAGGATCGAATAAAATTGCTTCACAAACTTCACCAACCACCCCCAACCCAGAAGCGGGTTCCTTGACTGTGTTAACCCGTAGCAGTATATGGGCACCTGGGCAATACACAGTGCCGGACAGACAGCACTGCGCAACGAACACAACTTACACATCACGCACACACACACACATACACACACATCATTTGTTTATTTACACCCACACAATTCATTACCTTGCACCGTTCGATATTCAGACATTGTGCGAGAAGCGACCGCGTTGCCGGGCCAGTATGAATGCGGTGCGTTTATAGTGCAGTGCTGGGTACGCGCGTGTTTGGCGCACTACTGTGAGGCGAAACTAACAACGACGCCGGTGATTCGCGATGCTGGGAAAAGGTGCGCCAGTGGGAATGATGGCTTGTACAGCGCGCACAGCTGCCAGTACTGCTCGCCGCCTGCGAAGGGCCCGATCAACGCGGCCAGCTTTGTATGGGCGTGCGTCTATGCGGCAGTGTCGAAAATTCGTGATTTTTTCGCAACTACCCCCACGGGGGACTAAAAACGACGGCGGCGGGGGCAAAAGGAGTGGCAATGGGCGTGGTCTGGTTGTTTGTACAACGCGTACGTCGGTGCCATCACTGGCACCTGGCACTGGGTACAATAATATTACAATGTGCATGTTCATAGGCGACGACATAGTTTAAAAAAAAAAAACGATGACACTTAACGTCTGAAACCGTCGTCGTTGGTGTAAATAAACGCGTCCTCGAGGCGAAAAGGCGCGCACGCATTAAACGTCGGGTAAAAGGTCGGCCACACATTATGCTTAAGCGACTGGAAAACAGAAACTCCACATAAAAAAAAAAAATAAAACGAAAGTTTCAAAAAGCTTCAGTAGAGTAGTGATGGGATTTGAATCCCGGGGCGGCCCTGCCATGTGACGCCCGGCGCCGCTGTAGCGTCGGCCACCGGACCACTTGTGCGAGGCGAAGGAAAGGTAGTGAGAAAAGCGCCAAAGTACATACGGTTGATACACTGACACATTCTCACTGCGGCGCCGTACGCGAGAGCGTATGCTCTCCTGAGAATGCTCATCGACCGATCGAATGATTGCGAGAGCGAGACCGGTACAGGAATTAGAACGACACAGTCTAGCGAATGCTCTACCGTTGCTGAAAATGTCTCTTTCGGAAAGGGGGAGGGGGGAGTCGAGAGCGTAAAAAATGGCGAACGCATCGTGTGTAGCTGTTTGCTTCTGTGATTGTTGTTAAATGTAATGTATCGACCTTGGGCAGCTATGACACCATCAATAAAACCGAGACTGACGCGGCGGGATCGCGCAGTCGTAGAAAGTAAGCCGCAAGCGACACACGCTGGTGTCTTCCTATTAATTATAACAATTGTAAGCTCATCGAGCAAACTCAAGCTTTAGTCTAAACGATCCCGTTCAGAAGGCGTTTGAGCAATTTATGGCGCTTGGCTTCCAAAAATATTATGTCACACCCACGCGTCCGATAACCGTTCAGCTAGGGAGTTAGCAGAGGTGTACAATAAACGCAACCGGGCCAGGATAGGCAACACCTTTTTATGTACCTAGGATGTCCAAATAAATCGAAGCTCCGAAGGCAAACGCTGTTCTGTTAGGACAAACGCGACGCGGACCTAAACAGGTACAGCCTCCCACGTAGGATCTCACTAACACACTTCACCAATACAATTAATATTGTTAGCCTATAAGGATCTTTTTATCTGTTAGTAAACTTCACATGTAATAGTAATCCACACAGCGACAGTTCATCAGCCGATAGCCAGGCTTGTGCGAGAAGCGAACAAGTTTCAACAAGGAAGTGTTCGTCGAGATTATGGGGTCGTTAGACATCCATCCACGGGCACGGAGCGGAATCCACTAAGCGCAGGGGAGCTGCTTTTGAGCATTGCGCAATCGCTCAACCCACAGCGTGCCCCTGGTGACGGCAACAACATCCCGAACGTGGCCTTCATTGCAGCGATGACGGCCTTTCCCGGTGTCTTCAGGAGAGCGTTCCAGCACTATATTGATTCCGGGGACCACTTCCCTGACGAGTGGCGGGATCGGGAGCTGCAACAAACGGACAGTAGTTAAGAACGTGTGGCAGTATTTGGCTGAATTTGCGAAAGTGAACGGTATGTGCGCTCTTACCCGATGCCCAAATCCTTGTTTCGTACATCGTCAAACGACGGCTAGATGTTCCGTTCCTGTGCGTTCCTGCGACGGAGCAAAAAAAAAACATCACCGTGAGTATAATCAAGCACATCCGTTGGTGTCCGGAACACTTTGGTTGATGTTATTACCGTCATCGTTAGCGGAATGCGAAACTACTCACCCAACGTATGCACTGGACGTACCGCGCATTCAGCATCCAGAAGTATCGTCTAGCAGAAGAGCGTGTGAAACAACAAGTACAGCACACTGCCTCCCCGCCAGACCGGCAGACATCCACGCGCACGAAACACTCTCCACACTCTCGCGATGGCCACTTGCACGCATCTCAGGCAGTCCTGGATGCTGGAGAGACTCAGCACACGCGCGTTGGTAAGCCTGGCAGGATGTGCACAGCAAACACAAATCACTCGCGCGAGCTTTCTTTCGTGTATTCGGTAACTGGATCGAGCGGAGGTAACAGGCTGCCCCCGAATTCTGTCCGGGGGGCAGGCCGCCCGCCTGTGGTGTTTTCAACGCCGAAAGACGTCGAATTAACGTCGAGCATACACTTTCAAACACTGTGTGTAACGGGCGAATGCGAGGCCGGCACACGGAACACGAAACACTAAATTGAAAACATGAGAAACACGGCAAATCTCTGTTTGCCTACTAGACGACATTAGATAATGACAGTGTGAATTGAAAACACATCTCAGCACACATTGGAAACCATCCATAGGAATAATTAATAAGTAAAAGTCAGGCATGCGTTGAAACCATTATTTAGCAAGCTGAAGTGTGCAACAGACGTTTTTTCCACTGTGTCTCATCTCAGCACCATATTTCATCGAAAATGGCCAGCCGTAAGATCGGAAACCGTCGTAATGATACGTCGTTGCACCTGGAACAACTGACGTGTGAACTGAAGAACAAACTGAACGAACTGCCGCGAGTGAGCAACGTGACATCAGATGACAACGGACCATGCACAGTGGCAGATTTAAGGGCTTGGGAGTACAAGAATTTCGTTTTTATGCCGGACGATATGAAGCGTTTTTACCTGTCGACCGATGGGATGCACACGAGCTGGACTTACAATTATTCGAAGCGCGCAAAATTACGTGTAGGCCACCTCTACATACCTAAATTGACACACATCCAGAACCTCGAACTGAAAGGACCGGGAACTGTGTTCGAGCTCGACCGCATAGGTGACAGGGGTTTTGTTTTACTGGTGTACAAGACAAATGTTACAACCCGTCCGGAAATTTATTTGTTGGAAGTGGGATCGTGGAAGTGGACACTGTTGGCGGACTCCTTTACGACCTACTTACGCATGAGCATCGAGCATCTCGGGCTACCATGTTGGCAGTTAGCCTTTGCCAGCTGTCGCCTGCCAGGGTGGGCTGAACAGCTGTTTTTGGTGCTGGCTCCACATTTGCTGTTGGACTATGACGAAATGCTAGCAGCGAAGAGCGCGCCGGTATACCAACGAGCGCAGCACCCGCTCAATGTGCTAGATCCGGCTAGATTTTGGACCACGGTACGACGCATGCGCTCGGCACATAAATAGCCAACGACCAACGACCAACGAGAACGAGGTGGCCATTACGGAGGATTACTTTACTTTACCATTACGATAGACCATTACGCATTTAAAATAATCAATAAATAGCCACTGCACGGCCACTGTTTCAATTACATAGAAATGTAGTTTTATTTCTATCTAAAGCTAGCTTTGGTTTTCTCCCATTCGCATTCCCATTCCGCATTCCAGGGACCAGCTTTGCCCGTGAACAACACAACACACATGGTTTGGTCTGATAATTGTACACAGTTTTGCGATTGTATCGAAGGATCGAATAAAATTGCTTCACAAACTTTACCAACCACCCCCAACCCAGAAGCGGGTTCCTTGACTGGGTTTTACCCGTCGCAGCAGTATATGGGCACCTGGGCAATACACAGTGCCGGACAGACAGCACTGCGCAACGAACACAACTCACACATCACGCACACACACACATACACACACACATCATTTGTTTATTTACACCCACACAATTCATTACCTTGCACCGTTCGATATTCAGACATTGTGCGAGAAGCGACCGCGTTGCCGGGCCAGTATGAATGCGGTGCGTTTATAGTGCAGTGCCGGGTACGCGCGTGTTTGGCGCACTACTGTGAGGCGAAACTAACAACGACGCCGGTGATTCGCGATGCTGGGAAAAGGTGCGCCAGTGGGAATGATGGCTTGTACAGCGCGCACAGCTGCCAGTACTGCTCGCCGCCTGCGAAGGGCCCGCTCAACGGGGCCAGCTTTGTATGGGCGTGCGTCTATGCGGCAGTGTCGAAAATTCGTGATTTTTTCGCAACTACCCCCACGGGGGACTAAAAACGACGGCGGCGGGGGCAAAAGGAGTGGCAATGGGCGTGGTCTGGTTGTTTGTACAACGCGTACGTCGGTGCCATCACTGGCACCTGGCACTGGGTACAATAATATTACAATGTGCATGTTCATAGGCGACGACATAGTTTAAAAAAAAAACGATGACACTTAGCGTCTGAAACCGTCGTCGTTGGTCTAAATAAACGCGTCCTCGAGGCGAAAAGGCGCGCACGCATTAAACGTCGGGTAAAAGGTCGGCCACACATTATGCTTAAGCGACTGGAAAACAGAAACTCCACATAAAAAAAAAAAAAAAAACAAAAAAAAAACAAAACGAAAGTTTCAAAAAGCTTCAGTAGAGTAGTGATGGGATTCGAATCCCGGGGCGGCCCTGCCATGTGAAGACGACCGGCGCCGCTTTAGCGTCGGCCACCGGACCACTTGAGAGAGGTGAAGGAAAGGTAGTGACAAAAGCGCCAAAGTACATACGGTTGATACACTGACACATTCTCACTGCGGCGCCGTACGCGAGAGCGTATGCTCTCCTGAGAATGCTCATCGACCGATCGAATGATTGCGAGAGCGAGACCGGTACAGGAATTAGAACGACACAGTCTAGCGAATGCTCTACCGTTGCTGAAAATGTCTCTTTCGGAAAGGGGGAGGGGGGAGTCGAGAGCGTAAAAAATGGCGAACGCATCGTGTGTAGCTGTTTGCTTCTGTGATTGTTGTTAAATGTAATATATCGACCTTGGGCAGCTATGACACCATCAATAAAACCGAGACTGACGCGGCGGGATCGCGCAGTCGTAGAAAGTAAGCCGCAAGCGACACACGCTGGTGTCTTCCTATTAATTCTAACAATTGTAAGCTCATCGAGCAAACTCAAGCTTTAGTCTAAACGATCCCGTTCAGAAGGCGTTTGAGCAATTTATGGCGCTTGGCTTCCTAAAATATTATGTCACACCCACGCGTCCGATAAACATTCAGCTAGGGAGTTAGCAGAGGTGTACAATAAACGCAACCGGGCCAGGATAGGCAACACCTTTTTATGTACCCATGTCGGCACATAAATAGCCAACGACCAACGACCAACGAGAACGAGGTGGCCATTACGGAGGATTACTTTACCATTACGATAGACCATTACGCATTTAAAATAATCAATAAATAGCCACTGCACGGCCACTGTTTCAATTACATAGAAATGTAGTTTTATTTCTATCTAAAGCTAGCTTTGGTTTCCTTCCATTCGCATTCCCATTCCGCTTTCCAGGGACCAGCTTTGCCCGTGAACAACACAACACACATGGTTTGGTCTGATAATTGTACACAGTTTTGCGATTGTATCGAAGGATCGAATAAAATTGCTTCACACACTTCACCAACCACCCCCAACCCAGAAGCGGGTTCCTTGACTGGGTTTTACCCGTAGTAGTATATGGGCACCTGGGCAATACGCAGTGCCGGACAGACAGCACTGCGCAACGAACACAACTTACACATCACCCACACACACACATACACACACATCATTTGTTTATTTACACCCACACAAATCATTACCTTGCACCGTTCGATATTCAGACATTGTGCGAGAAGCGACCGCGTTGCCGGGCCAGTATGAATGCGGTGCGTTTATAGTGCAGTGCTGGGTACGCGCGTGTTTGGCGCACTACTGTGAGGCGAAACTAACAACGACGCCGGTGATTCGCGATGCTGGGAAAAGGTGCGCCAGTGGGAATGATGGCTTGTACAGCGCGCACAGCTGCCAGTACTGCTCGCCGCCTGAGAAGGGCCCGATCAACGCGGCCAGCTTTGTATGGGCGTGCGTCTATGCGGCAGTGTCGAAAATTCGTGATTTTTTCGCAACTACCCCCACGGGGGACTAAAAACGACGGCGGCGGGGGCAAAAGGAGTGGCAATGGGCGTGGTCTGGTTGTTTGTACAACGCGTACGTCGGTGCCATCACTGGTGCCGGTACAATAATATTACAATGTGCATGTTCATAGGCGACGACATAGTTTAAAAAAAAACGATGACACTTAACGTCTGAAACCGTCGTCGTTGGTCTAAATAAACGTGTCCTCGAGGCGAAAAGGCGCGCACGCATTAAACGTCAGGTAAAAGGTCGGCCACACATTATGCTTAAGCGACTGGAAAACAGAAACTCCACATAAAAAAAAAGAAAAAAAAAAACAAAACAAAAGTTTCAAAAAGCTTCAATAGAGAGAGAGTAGTAGTGATGGGATTTGAATCCCGGGCGGCCCCTGCCATGTGAAGACGACCGGCGCCGCTTTAGCGTCGGCCACCGGACCACTTGTGCGAGATGTAGGAAAGGTAGTGACAAAAGCGCCAAAGTACATACGGTTGATACACTGACACATTCTCACTGCGGCGCCGTACGCGAGAGCGTATGCTCTCCTGAGAATGCTCATCGACCGATCGAATGATTGCGAGAGCGAGACCGGTACAGGAATTAGAACGACACAGTCTAGCGAATGCTCTACCGTTGCTGAAAATGTCTCTTTCGGAAAGGGGGAGGGGGGAGTCGAGAGCGTAAAAAATGGCGAACGCATCGTGTGTAGCTGTTTGCTTCTGTGATTGTTGTTAAATGTAATATATCGACCTTGGGCAGCTATGACACCATCAATAAAACCGAGACTGACGCGGCGGGATCGCGCAGTCGTAGAAAGTAAGCCGCAAGCGACACACGCTGGTGTCTTCCTATTAATTCTAACAATTGTAAGCTCATCGAGCAAACTCAAGCTTTAGTCTAAACGATCCCGTTCAGAAGGCGTTTGAGCAATTTATGGCGCTTGGCTTCCTAAAATATTATGTCACACCCACGCGTCCGATAAACATTCAGCTAGGGAGTTAGCAGAGGTGTACAATAAACGCAACCGGGCCAGGATAGGCAACACCTTTTTATGTACCCATGTCGGCACATAAATAGCCAACGACCAACGACCAACGAGAACGAGGTGGCCATTACGGAGGATTACTTTACCATTACGATAGACCATTACGCATTTAAAATAATCAATAAATAGCCACTGCACGGCCACTGTTTCAATTACATAGAAATGTAGTTTTATTTCTATCTAAAGCTAGCTTTGGTTTCCTTCCATTCGCATTCCCATTCCGCTTTCCAGGGACCAGCTTTGCCCGTGAACAACACAACACACATGGTTTGGTCTGATAATTGTACACAGTTTTGCGATTGTATCGAAGGATCGAATAAAATTGCTTCACACACTTCACCAACCACCCCCAACCCAGAAGCGGGTTCCTTGACTGGGTTTTACCCGTAGTAGTATATGGGCACCTGGGCAATACGCAGTGCCGGACAGACAGCACTGCGCAACGAACACAACTTACACATCACCCACACACACACATACACACACATCATTTGTTTATTTACACCCACACAAATCATTACCTTGCACCGTTCGATATTCAGACATTGTGCGAGAAGCGACCGCGTTGCCGGGCCAGTATGAATGCGGTGCGTTTATAGTGCAGTGCTGGGTACGCGCGTGTTTGGCGCACTACTGTGAGGCGAAACTAACAACGACGCCGGTGATTCGCGATGCTGGGAAAAGGTGCGCCAGTGGGAATGATGGCTTGTACAGCGCGCACAGCTGCCAGTACTGCTCGCCGCCTGAGAAGGGCCCGATCAACGCGGCCAGCTTTGTATGGGCGTGCGTCTATGCGGCAGTGTCGAAAATTCGTGATTTTTTCGCAACTACCCCCACGGGGGACTAAAAACGACGGCGGCGGGGGCAAAAGGAGTGGCAATGGGCGTGGTCTGGTTGTTTGTACAACGCGTACGTCGGTGCCATCACTGGTGCCGGTACAATAATATTACAATGTGCATGTTCATAGGCGACGACATAGTTTAAAAAAAAACGATGACACTTAACGTCTGAAACCGTCGTCGTTGGTCTAAATAAACGTGTCCTCGAGGCGAAAAGGCGCGCACGCATTAAACGTCAGGTAAAAGGTCGGCCACACATTATGCTTAAGCGACTGGAAAACAGAAACTCCACATAAAAAAAAAGAAAAAAAAAAACAAAACAAAAGTTTCAAAAAGCTTCAATAGAGAGAGAGTAGTAGTGATGGGATTTGAATCCCGGGCGGCCCCTGCCATGTGAAGACGACCGGCGCCGCTTTAGCGTCGGCCACCGGACCACTTGTGCGAGATGTAGGAAAGGTAGTGACAAAAGCGCCAAAGTACATACGGTTGATACACTGACACATTCTCACTGCGGCGCCGTACGCGAGAGCGTATGCTCTCCTGAGAATGCTCATCGACCGATCGAATGATTGCGAGAGCGAGACCGGTACAGGAATTAGAACGACACAGTCTAGCGAATGCTCTACCGTTGCTGAAAATGTCTCTTTAGGAAAGGGGGAGGGGGGAGTCGAGAGCGTAAAAAATGGCGAACGCATCGTGTGTAGCTGTTTGCTTCTGTGATTGTTGTTAAATGTAATGTATCGACCTTGGGCAGCTATGACACCATCAATAAAAGCGAGACTGACGCGGCGGGATCGCGCAGTCGTAGAAAGTAAGCCGCAAGCGACACACGCTGGTGTCTTCCTATTAATTATAACAATTGTAAGCTCATCGAGCAAACTCAAGCTATAGTCTAAACGATCCCGTTCAGAAGGCGTTTGAGCAATTTATGGCGCTTGGCTTCCTAAAATATTATGTCACACCCACGCGTCCGATAAACATTCAGCTAGGGAGTTAGCAGAGGTGTACAATAAACGCAACCGGGCCAAGATAGGCAACACCTTTTTATGTACCCATTTCGGCACATAAATAGCCAACGACCAACGAGAACGAGAACGAGGTGGCCATTACGGAGGATTACTTTACCATTACGATAGACCATTACGCATTTAAAATAATCAATAAATAGCCACTGCACGGCCACTGTTTCAATTACATAGAAATGTAGTTTTATTTCTATCTAAAGCTAGCTTTGGTTTCCTCCCATTCGCATTCCCATTCCGCTTTCCAGGGACCAGCTTTGCCCGTGAACAACACAACACACATGGTTTGGTCTGATAATTGTACACAGTTTTGCGATTGTATCGAAGGATCGAATAAAATTGCTTCACACACTTCACCAACCACCCCCACCCAGAAGCGGGTTCCTTGACTGTGTTAACCCGTAGCAGTATATGGGCACCTGGGCAATACGCAGTGCCGGACAGACAGCACTGCGCAACGAACACAACTTACACATCACGCACACACACACACACACACACACACACACACACACACACACACACACACACACACACACACACACACATCATTTGTTTATTTACACCCACACAAATCATTACCTTGCACCGTTCGATATTCAGACATTGTGCGAGAAGCGACCGCGTTGCCGGGCCAGTATGAATGCGGTGCGTTTATAGTGCAGTGCTGGGTTCGCGCGTGTTTGGCGCACTACTGTGAGGCGAAACTAACAACGACGCCGGTGATTCGCGATGCTGGGAAAAGGTGCGCCAGTGGGAATGATGGCTTGTACAGCGCGCACAGCTGCCAGTACTGCTCGCCGCCTGAGAAGGGCCCGCTCAACGGGGCCAGCTTTGTATGGGCGTGCGTCTATGCGGCAGTGTCGAAAATTCGTGATTTTTTCGCAACTACCCCCACGGGGGACTAAAAACGACGGCGGCGGGGGCAAAAGGAGTGGCAATGGGCGTGGTCTGGTTGTTTGTACAACGCGTACGTCGGTGCCATCACTGGCACCTGGCACTGGGTACAATAATATTACAATGTGCATGTTCATAGGCGACGACATAGTTTAAAAAAAAAAAAAACGATGACACTTAACGTCTGAAACCGTCGTCGTTGGTCTAAATAAACGCGTCCTCGAGGCGAAAAGGCGCGCACGCATTAAACGTCGGGTAAAAGGTAAAAACACATTATGCCACATCGGCCACACATTATGCTTAAGCGGCTGGAAAACAGAAACTCCACATAAAAAAAAAAGAAAAAAAAACAAAACGAAAGTTTCAAAAAGCTTCAGTAGAGTGTAGTAGTAGTGATGGGATTTGAACCCCGGGGCGGCCCTGCCATGTGAAGACCGGCGCCGCTTTAGCGTCGGCCACCGGACCACTTGTGCGAGGAGAAGGAAAGGTAGTGACAAAAGCGCCAAAGTACATACGGTTGATACACTGACACATTCTCACTGCGGCGCCGTACGCGAGAGCGTATGCTCTCCTGAGAATGCTCATCGACCGATCGAATGATTGCGAGAGCGAGACCGGTACAGGAATTAGAACGACACAGTCTAGCGAATGCTCTACCGTTGCTGAAAATGTCTCTTTGGGAAAGGGGGAGGGGGGAGTCGAGAGCGTAAAAAATGGCGAACGCATCGTGTGTAGCTGTTTGCTTCTGTGATTGTTGTTAAATGTAATGTATCGACCTTGGGCAGCTATGACACAAACATAGGACAGCTAAAAGCGAGACTGACGCTTTGACGGGATCGCGCAGTCGTAGAAAGTAAGCCGCAAGCGACACACGCTGGTGTCTTCCTATTAATTATAACAATTGTAAGCTCATCGAGCAAACTCAAGCTTTAGTCTAAACGATCCCGTTCAGAAGGCGTTTGAGCAATTTATGGCGCTTGGCTTCCTAAAATATTATGTCACACCCACGCGTCCGATAAACATTCAGCTAGGGAGTTAGCAGAGGTGTACAATAAACGCAACCGGGCCAGGATAGGCAACACCTTTTTATGTACCCATGTCGGCACATAAATAGCCAACGAACAACGAGAACGAGAACGAGGTGGCCATTACGGAGGATTACTTTACCATTACGATAGACCATTACGCATTTAAAATAATCAATAAATAGCCACTGCACGGCCACTGTTTCAATTACATAGAAATGTAGTTTTATTTCTATCTAAAGCTAGCTTTGGTTTCCTCCCATTCGCATTCCCATTCCGCATTCCAGGGACCAGCTTTGCCCGTGAACAACACAACACACATGGTTTGGTCTGATAATTGTACACAGTTTTGCGATTGTATCGAAGGATCGAATAAAATTGCTTCACAAACTTCACCAACCACCCCCAACCCAGAAGCGGGTTCCTTGACTGTGTTAACCCGTAGCAGTATATGGGCACCTGGGCAATACACAGTGCCGGACAGACAGCACTGCGCAACGAACACAACTTACACATCACGCACACACACACACATACACACACATCATTTGTTTATTTACACCCACACAATTCATTACCTTGCACCGTTCGATATTCAGACATTGTGCGAGAAGCGACCGCGTTGCCGGGCCAGTATGAATGCGGTGCGTTTATAGTGCAGTGCTGGGTACGCGCGTGTTTGGCGCACTACTGTGAGGCGAAACTAACAACGACGCCGGTGATTCGCGATGCTGGGAAAAGGTGCGCCAGTGGGAATGATGGCTTGTACAGCGCGCACAGCTGCCAGTACTGCTCGCCGCCTGCGAAGGGCCCGATCAACGCGGCCAGCTTTGTATGGGCGTGCGTCTATGCGGCAGTGTCGAAAATTCGTGATTTTTTCGCAACTACCCCCACGGGGGACTAAAAACGACGGCGGCGGGGGCAAAAGGAGTGGCAATGGGCGTGGTCTGGTTGTTTGTACAACGCGTACGTCGGTGCCATCACTGGCACCTGGCACTGGGTACAATAATATTACAATGTGCATGTTCATAGGCGACGACATAGTTTAAAAAAAAAAAACGATGACACTTAACGTCTGAAACCGTCGTCGTTGGTGTAAATAAACGCGTCCTCGAGGCGAAAAGGCGCGCACGCATTAAACGTCGGGTAAAAGGTCGGCCACACATTATGCTTAAGCGACTGGAAAACAGAAACTCCACATAAAAAAAAAAAATAAAACGAAAGTTTCAAAAAGCTTCAGTAGAGTAGTGATGGGATTTGAATCCCGGGGCGGCCCTGCCATGTGACGCCCGGCGCCGCTGTAGCGTCGGCCACCGGACCACTTGTGCGAGGCGAAGGAAAGGTAGTGAGAAAAGCGCCAAAGTACATACGGTTGATACACTGACACATTCTCACTGCGGCGCCGTACGCGAGAGCGTATGCTCTCCTGAGAATGCTCATCGACCGATCGAATGATTGCGAGAGCGAGACCGGTACAGGAATTAGAACGACACAGTCTAGCGAATGCTCTACCGTTGCTGAAAATGTCTCTTTCGGAAAGGGGGAGGGGGGAGTCGAGAGCGTAAAAAATGGCGAACGCATCGTGTGTAGCTGTTTGCTTCTGTGATTGTTGTTAAATGTAATGTATCGACCTTGGGCAGCTATGACACCATCAATAAAACCGAGACTGACGCGGCGGGATCGCGCAGTCGTAGAAAGTAAGCCGCAAGCGACACACGCTGGTGTCTTCCTATTAATTATAACAATTGTAAGCTCATCGAGCAAACTCAAGCTTTAGTCTAAACGATCCCGTTCAGAAGGCGTTTGAGCAATTTATGGCGCTTGGCTTCCAAAAATATTATGTCACACCCACGCGTCCGATAACCGTTCAGCTAGGGAGTTAGCAGAGGTGTACAATAAACGCAACCGGGCCAGGATAGGCAACACCTTTTTATGTACCTAGGATGTCCAAATAAATCGAAGCTCCGAAGGCAAACGCTGTTCTGTTAGGACAAACGCGACGCGGACCTAAACAGGTACAGCCTCCCACGTAGGATCTCACTAACACACTTCACCAATACAATTAATATTGTTAGCCTATAAGGATCTTTTTATCTGTTAGTAAACTTCACATGTAATAGTAATCCACACAGCGACAGTTCATCAGCCGATAGCCAGGCTTGTGCGAGAAGCGAACAAGTTTCAACAAGGAAGTGTTCGTCGAGATTATGGGGTCGTTAGACATCCATCCACGGGCACGGAGCGGAATCCACTAAGCGCAGGGGAGCTGCTTTTGAGCATTGCGCAATCGCTCAACCCACAGCGTGCCCCTGGTGACGGCAACAACATCCCGAACGTGGCCTTCATTGCAGCGATGACGGCCTTTCCCGGTGTCTTCAGGAGAGCGTTCCAGCACTATATTGATTCCGGGGACCACTTCCCTGACGAGTGGCGGGATCGGGAGCTGCAACAAACGGACAGTAGTTAAGAACGTGTGGCAGTATTTGGCTGAATTTGCGAAAGTGAACGGTATGTGCGCTCTTACCCGATGCCCAAATCCTTGTTTCGTACATCGTCAAACGACGGCTAGATGTTCCGTTCCTGTGCGTTCCTGCGACGGAGCAAAAAAAAAACATCACCGTGAGTATAATCAAGCACATCCGTTGGTGTCCGGAACACTTTGGTTGATGTTATTACCGTCATCGTTAGCGGAATGCGAAACTACTCACCCAACGTATGCACTGGACGTACCGCGCATTCAGCATCCAGAAGTATCGTCTAGCAGAAGAGCGTGTGAAACAACAAGTACAGCACACTGCCTCCCCGCCAGACCGGCAGACATCCACGCGCACGAAACACTCTCCACACTCTCGCGATGGCCACTTGCACGCATCTCAGGCAGTCCTGGATGCTGGAGAGACTCAGCACACGCGCGTTGGTAAGCCTGGCAGGATGTGCACAGCAAACACAAATCACTCGCGCGAGCTTTCTTTCGTGTATTCGGTAACTGGATCGAGCGGAGGTAACAGGCTGCCCCCGAATTCTGTCCGGGGGGCAGGCCGCCCGCCTGTGGTGTTTTCAACGCCGAAAGACGTCGAATTAACGTCGAGCATACACTTTCAAACACTGTGTGTAACGGGCGAATGCGAGGCCGGCACACGGAACACGAAACACTAAATTGAAAACATGAGAAACACGGCAAATCTCTGTTTGCCTACTAGACGACATTAGATAATGACAGTGTGAATTGAAAACACATCTCAGCACACATTGGAAACCATCCATAGGAATAATTAATAAGTAAAAGTCAGGCATGCGTTGAAACCATTATTTAGCAAGCTGAAGTGTGCAACAGACGTTTTTTCCACTGTGTCTCATCTCAGCACCATATTTCATCGAAAATGGCCAGCCGTAAGATCGGAAACCGTCGTAATGATACGTCGTTGCACCTGGAACAACTGACGTGTGAACTGAAGAACAAACTGAACGAACTGCCGCGAGTGAGCAACGTGACATCAGATGACAACGGACCATGCACAGTGGCAGATTTAAGGGCTTGGGAGTACAAGAATTTCGTTTTTATGCCGGACGATATGAAGCGTTTTTACCTGTCGACCGATGGGATGCACACGAGCTGGACTTACAATTATTCGAAGCGCGCAAAATTACGTGTAGGCCACCTCTACATACCTAAATTGACACACATCCAGAACCTCGAACTGAAAGGACCGGGAACTGTGTTCGAGCTCGACCGCATAGGTGACAGGGGTTTTGTTTTACTGGTGTACAAGACAAATGTTACAACCCGTCCGGAAATTTATTTGTTGGAAGTGGGATCGTGGAAGTGGACACTGTTGGCGGACTCCTTTACGACCTACTTACGCATGAGCATCGAGCATCTCGGGCTACCATGTTGGCAGTTAGCCTTTGCCAGCTGTCGCCTGCCAGGGTGGGCTGAACAGCTGTTTTTGGTGCTGGCTCCACATTTGCTGTTGGACTATGACGAAATGCTAGCAGCGAAGAGCGCGCCGGTATACCAACGAGCGCAGCACCCGCTCAATGTGCTAGATCCGGCTAGATTTTGGACCACGGTACGACGCATGCGCTCGGCACATAAATAGCCAACGACCAACGACCAACGAGAACGAGGTGGCCATTACGGAGGATTACTTTACTTTACCATTACGATAGACCATTACGCATTTAAAATAATCAATAAATAGCCACTGCACGGCCACTGTTTCAATTACATAGAAATGTAGTTTTATTTCTATCTAAAGCTAGCTTTGGTTTTCTCCCATTCGCATTCCCATTCCGCATTCCAGGGACCAGCTTTGCCCGTGAACAACACAACACACATGGTTTGGTCTGATAATTGTACACAGTTTTGCGATTGTATCGAAGGATCGAATAAAATTGCTTCACAAACTTTACCAACCACCCCCAACCCAGAAGCGGGTTCCTTGACTGGGTTTTACCCGTCGCAGCAGTATATGGGCACCTGGGCAATACACAGTGCCGGACAGACAGCACTGCGCAACGAACACAACTCACACATCACGCACACACACACATACACACACACATCATTTGTTTATTTACACCCACACAATTCATTACCTTGCACCGTTCGATATTCAGACATTGTGCGAGAAGCGACCGCGTTGCCGGGCCAGTATGAATGCGGTGCGTTTATAGTGCAGTGCCGGGTACGCGCGTGTTTGGCGCACTACTGTGAGGCGAAACTAACAACGACGCCGGTGATTCGCGATGCTGGGAAAAGGTGCGCCAGTGGGAATGATGGCTTGTACAGCGCGCACAGCTGCCAGTACTGCTCGCCGCCTGCGAAGGGCCCGCTCAACGGGGCCAGCTTTGTATGGGCGTGCGTCTATGCGGCAGTGTCGAAAATTCGTGATTTTTTCGCAACTACCCCCACGGGGGACTAAAAACGACGGCGGCGGGGGCAAAAGGAGTGGCAATGGGCGTGGTCTGGTTGTTTGTACAACGCGTACGTCGGTGCCATCACTGGCACCTGGCACTGGGTACAATAATATTACAATGTGCATGTTCATAGGCGACGACATAGTTTAAAAAAAAAACGATGACACTTAGCGTCTGAAACCGTCGTCGTTGGTCTAAATAAACGCGTCCTCGAGGCGAAAAGGCGCGCACGCATTAAACGTCGGGTAAAAGGTCGGCCACACATTATGCTTA
Source organism: Anopheles stephensi (assembly GCF_013141755.1). Classification (NCBI taxonomy): domain Eukaryota; kingdom Metazoa; phylum Arthropoda; class Insecta; order Diptera; family Culicidae; genus Anopheles; species Anopheles stephensi. The sequence goes on from NW_023405278.1 coordinate 20,166, forward strand.
AGCGACTGGAAAACAGAAACTCCACATAAAAAAAAAAAAAAAAACAAAAAAAAAACAAAACGAAAGTTTCAAAAAGCTTCAGTAGAGTAGTGATGGGATTCGAATCCCGGGGCGGCCCTGCCATGTGAAGACGACCGGCGCCGCTTTAGCGTCGGCCACCGGACCACTTGAGAGAGGTGAAGGAAAGGTAGTGACAAAAGCGCCAAAGTACATACGGTTGATACACTGACACATTCTCACTGCGGCGCCGTACGCGAGAGCGTATGCTCTCCTGAGAATGCTCATCGACCGATCGAATGATTGCGAGAGCGAGACCGGTACAGGAATTAGAACGACACAGTCTAGCGAATGCTCTACCGTTGCTGAAAATGTCTCTTTCGGAAAGGGGGAGGGGGGAGTCGAGAGCGTAAAAAATGGCGAACGCATCGTGTGTAGCTGTTTGCTTCTGTGATTGTTGTTAAATGTAATATATCGACCTTGGGCAGCTATGACACCATCAATAAAACCGAGACTGACGCGGCGGGATCGCGCAGTCGTAGAAAGTAAGCCGCAAGCGACACACGCTGGTGTCTTCCTATTAATTCTAACAATTGTAAGCTCATCGAGCAAACTCAAGCTTTAGTCTAAACGATCCCGTTCAGAAGGCGTTTGAGCAATTTATGGCGCTTGGCTTCCTAAAATATTATGTCACACCCACGCGTCCGATAAACATTCAGCTAGGGAGTTAGCAGAGGTGTACAATAAACGCAACCGGGCCAGGATAGGCAACACCTTTTTATGTACCCATGTCGGCACATAAATAGCCAACGACCAACGACCAACGAGAACGAGGTGGCCATTACGGAGGATTACTTTACCATTACGATAGACCATTACGCATTTAAAATAATCAATAAATAGCCACTGCACGGCCACTGTTTCAATTACATAGAAATGTAGTTTTATTTCTATCTAAAGCTAGCTTTGGTTTCCTTCCATTCGCATTCCCATTCCGCTTTCCAGGGACCAGCTTTGCCCGTGAACAACACAACACACATGGTTTGGTCTGATAATTGTACACAGTTTTGCGATTGTATCGAAGGATCGAATAAAATTGCTTCACACACTTCACCAACCACCCCCAACCCAGAAGCGGGTTCCTTGACTGGGTTTTACCCGTAGTAGTATATGGGCACCTGGGCAATACGCAGTGCCGGACAGACAGCACTGCGCAACGAACACAACTTACACATCACCCACACACACACATACACACACATCATTTGTTTATTTACACCCACACAAATCATTACCTTGCACCGTTCGATATTCAGACATTGTGCGAGAAGCGACCGCGTTGCCGGGCCAGTATGAATGCGGTGCGTTTATAGTGCAGTGCTGGGTACGCGCGTGTTTGGCGCACTACTGTGAGGCGAAACTAACAACGACGCCGGTGATTCGCGATGCTGGGAAAAGGTGCGCCAGTGGGAATGATGGCTTGTACAGCGCGCACAGCTGCCAGTACTGCTCGCCGCCTGAGAAGGGCCCGATCAACGCGGCCAGCTTTGTATGGGCGTGCGTCTATGCGGCAGTGTCGAAAATTCGTGATTTTTTCGCAACTACCCCCACGGGGGACTAAAAACGACGGCGGCGGGGGCAAAAGGAGTGGCAATGGGCGTGGTCTGGTTGTTTGTACAACGCGTACGTCGGTGCCATCACTGGCACCTGGCACTGGGTACAATAATATTACAATGTGCATGTTCATAGGCGACGACATAGTTTAAAAAAAAAAAACGATGACACTTAACGTCTGAAACCGTCGTCGTTGGTGTAAATAAACGCGTCCTCGAGGCGAAAAGGCGCGCACGCATTAAACGTCGGGTAAAAGGTCGGCCACACATTATGCTTAAGCGACTGGAAAACAGAAACTCCACATAAAAAAAAAAAATAAAACGAAAGTTTCAAAAAGCTTCAGTAGAGTAGTGATGGGATTTGAATCCCGGGGCGGCCCTGCCATGTGACGCCCGGCGCCGCTGTAGCGTCGGCCACCGGACCACTTGTGCGAGGCGAAGGAAAGGTAGTGAGAAAAGCGCCAAAGTACATACGGTTGATACACTGACACATTCTCACTGCGGCGCCGTACGCGAGAGCGTATGCTCTCCTGAGAATGCTCATCGACCGATCGAATGATTGCGAGAGCGAGACCGGTACAGGAATTAGAACGACACAGTCTAGCGAATGCTCTACCGTTGCTGAAAATGTCTCTTTCGGAAAGGGGGAGGGGGGAGTCGAGAGCGTAAAAAATGGCGAACGCATCGTGTGTAGCTGTTTGCTTCTGTGATTGTTGTTAAATGTAATGTATCGACCTTGGGCAGCTATGACACCATCAATAAAACCGAGACTGACGCGGCGGGATCGCGCAGTCGTAGAAAGTAAGCCGCAAGCGACACACGCTGGTGTCTTCCTATTAATTATAACAATTGTAAGCTCATCGAGCAAACTCAAGCTTTAGTCTAAACGATCCCGTTCAGAAGGCGTTTGAGCAATTTATGGCGCTTGGCTTCCAAAAATATTATGTCACACCCACGCGTCCGATAACCGTTCAGCTAGGGAGTTAGCAGAGGTGTACAATAAACGCAACCGGGCCAGGATAGGCAACACCTTTTTATGTACCTAGGATGTCCAAATAAATCGAAGCTCCGAAGGCAAACGCTGTTCTGTTAGGACAAACGCGACGCGGACCTAAACAGGTACAGCCTCCCACGTAGGATCTCACTAACACACTTCACCAATACAATTAATATTGTTAGCCTATAAGGATCTTTTTATCTGTTAGTAAACTTCACATGTAATAGTAATCCACACAGCGACAGTTCATCAGCCGATAGCCAGGCTTGTGCGAGAAGCGAACAAGTTTCAACAAGGAAGTGTTCGTCGAGATTATGGGGTCGTTAGACATCCATCCACGGGCACGGAGCGGAATCCACTAAGCGCAGGGGAGCTGCTTTTGAGCATTGCGCAATCGCTCAACCCACAGCGTGCCCCTGGTGACGGCAACAACATCCCGAACGTGGCCTTCATTGCAGCGATGACGGCCTTTCCCGGTGTCTTCAGGAGAGCGTTCCAGCACTATATTGATTCCGGGGACCACTTCCCTGACGAGTGGCGGGATCGGGAGCTGCAACAAACGGACAGTAGTTAAGAACGTGTGGCAGTATTTGGCTGAATTTGCGAAAGTGAACGGTATGTGCGCTCTTACCCGATGCCCAAATCCTTGTTTCGTACATCGTCAAACGACGGCTAGATGTTCCGTTCCTGTGCGTTCCTGCGACGGAGCAAAAAAAAAACATCACCGTGAGTATAATCAAGCACATCCGTTGGTGTCCGGAACACTTTGGTTGATGTTATTACCGTCATCGTTAGCGGAATGCGAAACTACTCACCCAACGTATGCACTGGACGTACCGCGCATTCAGCATCCAGAAGTATCGTCTAGCAGAAGAGCGTGTGAAACAACAAGTACAGCACACTGCCTCCCCGCCAGACCGGCAGACATCCACGCGCACGAAACACTCTCCACACTCTCGCGATGGCCACTTGCACGCATCTCAGGCAGTCCTGGATGCTGGAGAGACTCAGCACACGCGCGTTGGTAAGCCTGGCAGGATGTGCACAGCAAACACAAATCACTCGCGCGAGCTTTCTTTCGTGTATTCGGTAACTGGATCGAGCGGAGGTAACAGGCTGCCCCCGAATTCTGTCCGGGGGGCAGGCCGCCCGCCTGTGGTGTTTTCAACGCCGAAAGACGTCGAATTAACGTCGAGCATACACTTTCAAACACTGTGTGTAACGGGCGAATGCGAGGCCGGCACACGGAACACGAAACACTAAATTGAAAACATGAGAAACACGGCAAATCTCTGTTTGCCTACTAGACGACATTAGATAATGACAGTGTGAATTGAAAACACATCTCAGCACACATTGGAAACCATCCATAGGAATAATTAATAAGTAAAAGTCAGGCATGCGTTGAAACCATTATTTAGCAAGCTGAAGTGTGCAACAGACGTTTTTTCCACTGTGTCTCATCTCAGCACCATATTTCATCGAAAATGGCCAGCCGTAAGATCGGAAACCGTCGTAATGATACGTCGTTGCACCTGGAACAACTGACGTGTGAACTGAAGAACAAACTGAACGAACTGCCGCGAGTGAGCAACGTGACATCAGATGACAACGGACCATGCACAGTGGCAGATTTAAGGGCTTGGGAGTACAAGAATTTCGTTTTTATGCCGGACGATATGAAGCGTTTTTACCTGTCGACCGATGGGATGCACACGAGCTGGACTTACAATTATTCGAAGCGCGCAAAATTACGTGTAGGCCACCTCTACATACCTAAATTGACACACATCCAGAACCTCGAACTGAAAGGACCGGGAACTGTGTTCGAGCTCGACCGCATAGGTGACAGGGGTTTTGTTTTACTGGTGTACAAGACAAATGTTACAACCCGTCCGGAAATTTATTTGTTGGAAGTGGGATCGTGGAAGTGGACACTGTTGGCGGACTCCTTTACGACCTACTTACGCATGAGCATCGAGCATCTCGGGCTACCATGTTGGCAGTTAGCCTTTGCCAGCTGTCGCCTGCCAGGGTGGGCTGAACAGCTGTTTTTGGTGCTGGCTCCACATTTGCTGTTGGACTATGACGAAATGCTAGCAGCGAAGAGCGCGCCGGTATACCAACGAGCGCAGCACCCGCTCAATGTGCTAGATCCGGCTAGATTTTGGACCACGGTACGACGCATGCGCTCGGCACATAAATAGCCAACGACCAACGACCAACGAGAACGAGGTGGCCATTACGGAGGATTACTTTACTTTACCATTACGATAGACCATTACGCATTTAAAATAATCAATAAATAGCCACTGCACGGCCACTGTTTCAATTACATAGAAATGTAGTTTTATTTCTATCTAAAGCTAGCTTTGGTTTTCTCCCATTCGCATTCCCATTCCGCATTCCAGGGACCAGCTTTGCCCGTGAACAACACAACACACATGGTTTGGTCTGATAATTGTACACAGTTTTGCGATTGTATCGAAGGATCGAATAAAATTGCTTCACAAACTTTACCAACCACCCCCAACCCAGAAGCGGGTTCCTTGACTGGGTTTTACCCGTCGCAGCAGTATATGGGCACCTGGGCAATACACAGTGCCGGACAGACAGCACTGCGCAACGAACACAACTCACACATCACGCACACACACACATACACACACACATCATTTGTTTATTTACACCCACACAATTCATTACCTTGCACCGTTCGATATTCAGACATTGTGCGAGAAGCGACCGCGTTGCCGGGCCAGTATGAATGCGGTGCGTTTATAGTGCAGTGCCGGGTACGCGCGTGTTTGGCGCACTACTGTGAGGCGAAACTAACAACGACGCCGGTGATTCGCGATGCTGGGAAAAGGTGCGCCAGTGGGAATGATGGCTTGTACAGCGCGCACAGCTGCCAGTACTGCTCGCCGCCTGCGAAGGGCCCGCTCAACGGGGCCAGCTTTGTATGGGCGTGCGTCTATGCGGCAGTGTCGAAAATTCGTGATTTTTTCGCAACTACCCCCACGGGGGACTAAAAACGACGGCGGCGGGGGCAAAAGGAGTGGCAATGGGCGTGGTCTGGTTGTTTGTACAACGCGTACGTCGGTGCCATCACTGGCACCTGGCACTGGGTACAATAATATTACAATGTGCATGTTCATAGGCGACGACATAGTTTAAAAAAAAAACGATGACACTTAGCGTCTGAAACCGTCGTCGTTGGTCTAAATAAACGCGTCCTCGAGGCGAAAAGGCGCGCACGCATTAAACGTCGGGTAAAAGGTCGGCCACACATTATGCTTAAGCGACTGGAAAACAGAAACTCCACATAAAAAAAAAAAAAAAAAACAAAAAAAAAACAAAACGAAAGTTTCAAAAAGCTTCAGTAGAGTAGTGATGGGATTCGAATCCCGGGGCGGCCCTGCCATGTGAAGACGACCGGCGCCGCTTTAGCGTCGGCCACCGGACCACTTGAGAGAGGTGAAGGAAAGGTAGTGACAAAAGCGCCAAAGTACATACGGTTGATACACTGACACATTCTCACTGCGGCGCCGTACGCGAGAGCGTATGCTCTCCTGAGAATGCTCATCGACCGATCGAATGATTGCGAGAGCGAGACCGGTACAGGAATTAGAACGACACAGTCTAGCGAATGCTCTACCGTTGCTGAAAATGTCTCTTTCGGAAAGGGGGAGGGGGGAGTCGAGAGCGTAAAAAATGGCGAACGCATCGTGTGTAGCTGTTTGCTTCTGTGATTGTTGTTAAATGTAATATATCGACCTTGGGCAGCTATGACACCATCAATAAAACCGAGACTGACGCGGCGGGATCGCGCAGTCGTAGAAAGTAAGCCGCAAGCGACACACGCTGGTGTCTTCCTATTAATTCTAACAATTGTAAGCTCATCGAGCAAACTCAAGCTTTAGTCTAAACGATCCCGTTCAGAAGGCGTTTGAGCAATTTATGGCGCTTGGCTTCCTAAAATATTATGTCACACCCACGCGTCCGATAAACATTCAGCTAGGGAGTTAGCAGAGGTGTACAATAAACGCAACCGGGCCAGGATAGGCAACACCTTTTTATGTACCCATGTCGGCACATAAATAGCCAACGACCAACGACCAACGAGAACGAGGTGGCCATTACGGAGGATTACTTTACCATTACGATAGACCATTACGCATTTAAAATAATCAATAAATAGCCACTGCACGGCCACTGTTTCAATTACATAGAAATGTAGTTTTATTTCTATCTAAAGCTAGCTTTGGTTTCCTTCCATTCGCATTCCCATTCCGCTTTCCAGGGACCAGCTTTGCCCGTGAACAACACAACACACATGGTTTGGTCTGATAATTGTACACAGTTTTGCGATTGTATCGAAGGATCGAATAAAATTGCTTCACACACTTCACCAACCACCCCCAACCCAGAAGCGGGTTCCTTGACTGGGTTTTACCCGTAGTAGTATATGGGCACCTGGGCAATACGCAGTGCCGGACAGACAGCACTGCGCAACGAACACAACTTACACATCACCCACACACACACATACACACACATCATTTGTTTATTTACACCCACACAAATCATTACCTTGCACCGTTCGATATTCAGACATTGTGCGAGAAGCGACCGCGTTGCCGGGCCAGTATGAATGCGGTGCGTTTATAGTGCAGTGCTGGGTACGCGCGTGTTTGGCGCACTACTGTGAGGCGAAACTAACAACGACGCCGGTGATTCGCGATGCTGGGAAAAGGTGCGCCAGTGGGAATGATGGCTTGTACAGCGCGCACAGCTGCCAGTACTGCTCGCCGCCTGAGAAGGGCCCGATCAACGCGGCCAGCTTTGTATGGGCGTGCGTCTATGCGGCAGTGTCGAAAATTCGTGATTTTTTCGCAACTACCCCCACGGGGGACTAAAAACGACGGCGGCGGGGGCAAAAGGAGTGGCAATGGGCGTGGTCTGGTTGTTTGTACAACGCGTACGTCGGTGCCATCACTGGTGCCGGTACAATAATATTACAATGTGCATGTTCATAGGCGACGACATAGTTTAAAAAAAAACGATGACACTTAACGTCTGAAACCGTCGTCGTTGGTCTAAATAAACGTGTCCTCGAGGCGAAAAGGCGCGCACGCATTAAACGTCAGGTAAAAGGTCGGCCACACATTATGCTTAAGCGACTGGAAAACAGAAACTCCACATAAAAAAAAAGAAAAAAAAAAACAAAACAAAAGTTTCAAAAAGCTTCAATAGAGAGAGAGTAGTAGTGATGGGATTTGAATCCCGGGCGGCCCCTGCCATGTGAAGACGACCGGCGCCGCTTTAGCGTCGGCCACCGGACCACTTGTGCGAGATGTAGGAAAGGTAGTGACAAAAGCGCCAAAGTACATACGGTTGATACACTGACACATTCTCACTGCGGCGCCGTACGCGAGAGCGTATGCTCTCCTGAGAATGCTCATCGACCGATCGAATGATTGCGAGAGCGAGACCGGTACAGGAATTAGAACGACACAGTCTAGCGAATGCTCTACCGTTGCTGAAAATGTCTCTTTAGGAAAGGGGGAGGGGGGAGTCGAGAGCGTAAAAAATGGCGAACGCATCGTGTGTAGCTGTTTGCTTCTGTGATTGTTGTTAAATGTAATGTATCGACCTTGGGCAGCTATGACACCATCAATAAAAGCGAGACTGACGCGGCGGGATCGCGCAGTCGTAGAAAGTAAGCCGCAAGCGACACACGCTGGTGTCTTCCTATTAATTATAACAATTGTAAGCTCATCGAGCAAACTCAAGCTATAGTCTAAACGATCCCGTTCAGAAGGCGTTTGAGCAATTTATGGCGCTTGGCTTCCTAAAATATTATGTCACACCCACGCGTCCGATAAACATTCAGCTAGGGAGTTAGCAGAGGTGTACAATAAACGCAACCGGGCCAAGATAGGCAACACCTTTTTATGTACCCATTTCGGCACATAAATAGCCAACGACCAACGAGAACGAGAACGAGGTGGCCATTACGGAGGATTACTTTACCATTACGATAGACCATTACGCATTTAAAATAATCAATAAATAGCCACTGCACGGCCACTGTTTCAATTACATAGAAATGTAGTTTTATTTCTATCTAAAGCTAGCTTTGGTTTCCTCCCATTCGCATTCCCATTCCGCTTTCCAGGGACCAGCTTTGCCCGTGAACAACACAACACACATGGTTTGGTCTGATAATTGTACACAGTTTTGCGATTGTATCGAAGGATCGAATAAAATTGCTTCACACACTTCACCAACCACCCCCACCCAGAAGCGGGTTCCTTGACTGTGTTAACCCGTAGCAGTATATGGGCACCTGGGCAATACGCAGTGCCGGACAGACAGCACTGCGCAACGAACACAACTTACACATCACCCACACACACACATACACACACATCATTTGTTTATTTACACCCACACAAATCATTACCTTGCACCGTTCGATATTCAGACATTGTGCGAGAAGCGACCGCGTTGCCGGGCCAGTATGAATGCGGTGCGTTTATAGTGCAGTGCTGGGTACGCGCGTGTTTGGCGCACTACTGTGAGGCGAAACTAACAACGACGCCGGTGATTCGCGATGCTGGGAAAAGGTGCGCCAGTGGGAATGATGGCTTGTACAGCGCGCACAGCTGCCAGTACTGCTCGCCGCCTGAGAAGGGCCCGATCAACGCGGCCAGCTTTGTATGGGCGTGCGTCTATGCGGCAGTGTCGAAAATTCGTGATTTTTTCGCAACTACCCCCACGGGGGACTAAAAACGACGGCGGCGGGGGCAAAAGGAGTGGCAATGGGCGTGGTCTGGTTGTTTGTACAACGCGTACGTCGGTGCCATCACTGGCCTGCCGGGTACAATAATATTACAATGTGCATGTTCATAGGCGACGACATAGTTTAAAAAAAAAACGATGACACTTAACGTCTGAAACCGTCGTCGTTGGTCTAAATAAACGTGTCCTCGAGGCGAAAAGGCGCGCACGCATTAAACGTCAGGTAAAAGGTCGGCCACACATTATGCTTAAGCGACTGGAAAACAGAAACTCCACATAAAAAAAAAGAAAAAAAAAACAAAACAAAAGTTTCAAAAAGCTTCAATAGAGAGAGTAGTAGTGATGGGATTTGAATCCCGGGGCGGCCCTGCCATGTGAAGACCGGCGCCGCTTTAGCGTCGGCCACCGGACCACTTGTGCGAGATGTAGGAAAGGTAGTGACAAAAGCGCCAAAGTACATACGGTTGATACACTGACACATTCTCACTGCGGCGCCGTACGCGAGAGCGTATGCTCTCCTGAGAATGCTCATCGACCGATCGAATGATTGCGAGAGCGAGACCGGTACAGGAATTAGAACGACACAGTCTAGCGAATGCTCTACCGTTGCTGAAAATGTCTCTTTAGGAAAGGGGGAGGGGGGAGTCGAGAGCGTAAAAAATGGCGAACGCATCGTGTGTAGCTGTTTGCTTCTGTGATTGTTGTTAAATGTAATGTATCGACCTTGGGCAGCTATGACACCATCAATAAAAGCGAGACTGACGCGGCGGGATCGCGCAGTCGTAGAAAGTAAGCCGCAAGCGACACACGCTGGTGTCTTCCTATTAATTATAACAATTGTAAGCTCATCGAGCAAACTCAAGCTATAGTCTAAACGATCCCGTTCAGAAGGCGTTTGAGCAATTTATGGCGCTTGGCTTCCTAAAATATTATGTCACACCCACGCGTCCGATAAACATTCAGCTAGGGAGTTAGCAGAGGTGTACAATAAACGCAACCGGGCCAAGATAGGCAACACCTTTTTATGTACCCATTTCGGCACATAAATAGCCAACGACCAACGAGAACGAGAACGAGGTGGCCATTACGGAGGATTACTTTACCATTACGATAGACCATTACGCATTTAAAATAATCAATAAATAGCCACTGCACGGCCACTGTTTCAATTACATAGAAATGTAGTTTTATTTCTATCTAAAGCTAGCTTTGGTTTCCTCCCATTCGCATTCCCATTCCGCTTTCCAGGGACCAGCTTTGCCCGTGAACAACACAACACACATGGTTTGGTCTGATAATTGTACACAGTTTTGCGATTGTATCGAAGGATCGAATAAAATTGCTTCACACACTTCACCAACCACCCCCACCCAGAAGCGGGTTCCTTGACTGTGTTAACCCGTAGCAGTATATGGGCACCTGGGCAATACGCAGTGCCGGACAGACAGCACTGCGCAACGAACACAACTTACACATCACGCACACACACACACACACACACACACACACACACACACACACACACACACACACACACACATCATTTGTTTATTTACACCCACACAAATCATTACCTTGCACCGTTCGATATTCAGACATTGTGCGAGAAGCGACCGCGTTGCCGGGCCAGTATGAATGCGGTGCGTTTATAGTGCAGTGCTGGGTTCGCGCGTGTTTGGCGCACTACTGTGAGGCGAAACTAACAACGACGCCGGTGATTCGCGATGCTGGGAAAAGGTGCGCCAGTGGGAATGATGGCTTGTACAGCGCGCACAGCTGCCAGTACTGCTCGCCGCCTGAGAAGGGCCCGCTCAACGGGGCCAGCTTTGTATGGGCGTGCGTCTATGCGGCAGTGTCGAAAATTCGTGATTTTTTCGCAACTACCCCCACGGGGGACTAAAAACGACGGCGGCGGGGGCAAAAGGAGTGGCAATGGGCGTGGTCTGGTTGTTTGTACAACGCGTACGTCGGTGCCATCACTGGCACCTGGCACTGGGTACAATAATATTACAATGTGCATGTTCATAGGCGACGACATAGTTTAAAAAAAAAAAACGATGACACTTAACGTCTGAAACCGTCGTCGTTGGTGTAAATAAACGCGTCCTCGAGGCGAAAAGGCGCGCACGCATTAAACGTCGGGTAAAAGGTCGGCCACACATTATGCTTAAGCGACTGGAAAACAGAAACTCCACATAAAAAAAAAAAAATAAAACGAAAGTTTCAAAAAGCTTCAGTAGAGTAGTGATGGGATTTGAATCCCGGGGCGGCCCTGCCATGTGACGCCCGGCGCCGCTGTAGCGTCGGCCACCGGACCACTTGTGCGAGGCGAAGGAAAGGTAGTGAGAAAAGCGCCAAAGTACATACGGTTGATACACTGACACATTCTCACTGCGGCGCCGTACGCGAGAGCGTATGCTCTCCTGAGAATGCTCATCGACCGATCGAATGATTGCGAGAGCGAGACCGGTACAGGAATTAGAACGACACAGTCTAGCGAATGCTCTACCGTTGCTGAAAATGTCTCTTTCGGAAAGGGGGAGGGGGGAGTCGAGAGCGTAAAAAATGGCGAACGCATCGTGTGTAGCTGTTTGCTTCTGTGATTGTTGTTAAATGTAATGTATCGACCTTGGGCAGCTATGACACCATCAATAAAAGCGAGACTGACGCGGCGGGATCGCGCAGTCGTAGAAAGTAAGCCGCAAGCGACACACGCTGGTGTCTTCCTATTAATTATAACAATTGTAAGCTCATCGAGCAAACTCAAGCTTTAGTCTAAACGATCCCGTTCAGAAGGCGTTTGAGCAATTTATGGCGCTTGGCTTCCTAAAATATTATGTCACACCCACGCGTCCGATAAACATTCAGCTAGGGAGTTAGCAGAGGTGTACAATAAACGCAACCGGGCCGGGATAGGCAACACCTTTTTATGTACCTAGGATGTCCAAATAAATCGAAGCTCCGAAGGCAAACGCTGTTCTGTTAGGACAAACGCGACGCGGACCTAAACAGGTACAGCCTCCCACGTAGGATCTCACTAACACACTTCACCAATACAATTAATATTGTTAGCCTATAAGGATCTTTTTATCTGTTAGTAAACTTCACATGTAATAGTAATCCACACAGCGACAGTTCATCAGCCGATAGCCAGGCTTGTGCGAGAAGCGAACAAGTTTCAACAAGGAAGTGTTCGTCGAGATTATGGGGTCGTTAGACATCCATCCACGGACACGGAGCGGAATCCACTCCAGCGCAGGGGAGCTGCTTTTGAGCATTGCGCAATCGCTCAACCCACAGCGTGCCCCTGGTGACGGCAACAACATCCCGAACGTGGCCTTCATTGCAGCGATGACGGCCTTTCCCGGTGTCTTCAGGAGAGCGTTCCAGCACTATATTGATTCCGGGGACCACTTCCCTGACGAGTGGCGGGATCGGGAGCTGCAACAAACGGACAGTAGTTAAGAACGTGTGGCAGTATTTGGCTGAATTTGCGAAAGTGAACGGTATGTGCGCTCTTACCCGATGCCCAAATCCTTGTTTCGTACATCGTCAAACGACGGCTAGATGTTCCGTTCCTGTGCGTTCCTGCGACGGAGCAAAAAAAAAACATCACCGTGAGTATAATCAAGCACATCCGTTGGTGTCCGGAACACTTTGGTTGATGTTATTACCGTCATCGTTAGCGGAATGCGAAACTACTCACCCAACGTATGCACTGGACGTACCGCGCATTCAGCATCCAGAAGTATCGTCTAGCAGAAGAGCGTGTGAAACAACAAGTACAGCACACTGCCTCCCCGCCAGACCGGCAGACATCCACGCGCACGAAACACTCTCCACACTCTCGCGATGGCCACTTGCACGCATCTCAGGCAGTCCTGGATGCTGGAGAGACTCAGCACACGCGCGTTGGTAAGCCTGGCAGGATGTGCACAGCAAACACAAATCACTCGCGCGAGCTTTCTTTCGTGTATTCGGTAACTGGATCGAGCGGAGGTAACAGGCTGCCCCCGAATTCTGTCCGGGGGGCAGGCCGCCCGCCTGTGGTGTTTTCAACGCCGAAAGACGTCGAATTAACGTCGAGCATACACTTTCAAACACTGTGTGTAACGGGCGAATGCGAGGCCGGCACACGGAACACGAAACACTAAATTGAAAACATGAGAAACACGGCAAATCTCTGTTTGCCTACTAGACGACATTAGATAATGACAGTGTGAATTGAAAACACATCTCAGCACACATTGGAAACCATCCATAGGAATAATTAATAAGTAAAAGTCAGGCATGCGTTGAAACCATTATTTAGCAAGCTGAAGTGTGCAACAGACGTTTTTTCCACTGTGTCTCATCTCAGCACCATATTTCATCGAAAATGGCCAGCCGTAAGATCGGAAACCGTCGTAATGATACGTCGTTGCACCTGGAACAACTGACGTGTGAACTGAAGAACAAACTGAACGAACTGCCGCGAGTGAGCAACGTGACATCAGATGACAACGGACCATGCACAGTGGCAGATTTAAGGGCTTGGGAGTACAAGAATTTCGTTTTTATGCCGGACGATATGAAGCGTTTTTACCTGTCGACCGATGGGATGCACACGAGCTGGACTTACAATTATTCGAAGCGCGCAAAATTACGTGTAGGCCACCTCTACATACCTAAATTGACACACATCCAGAACCTCGAACTGAAAGGACCGGGAACTGTGTTCGAGCTCGACCGCATAGGTGACAGGGGTTTTGTTTTACTGGTGTACAAGACAAATGTTACAACCCGTCCGGAAATTTATTTGTTGGAAGTGGGATCGTGGAAGTGGACACTGTTGGCGGACTCCTTTACGACCTACTTACGCATGAGCATCGAGCATCTCGGGCTACCATGTTGGCAGTTAGCCTTTGCCAGCTGTCGCCTGCCAGGGTGGGCTGAACAGCTGTTTTTGGTGCTGGCTCCACATTTGCTGTTGGACTATGACGAAATGCTAGGAGCGAAGAGCGCGCCGGTATACCAACGAGCGCAGCACCCGCTCAATGTGCTAGATCCGGCTAGATTTTGGACCACGGTACGACGCATGCGCTCGGCACATAAATAGCCAACGACCAACGAGAACGAGAACGAGGTGGCCATTACGGAGGATTACTTTACCATTACGATAGACCATTACGCATTTAAAATAATCAATAAATAGCCTCTGCACGGCCACTGTTTCAATTACATAGAAATGTAGTTTTATTTCTATCTAAAGCTAGCTTTGGTTTCCTCCCATTCGCATTCCCATTCCGCTTTCCAGGGACCAGCTTTGCCCGTGAACAACACAACACACATGGTTTGGTCTGATAATTGTACACAGTTTTGCGATTGTATCGAAGGATCGAATAAAATTGCTTCACAAACTTTACCAACCACCCCCAACCCAGAAGCGGGTTCCTTGACTGGGTTTTACCCGTCGCAGCAGTATATGGGCACCTGGGCAATACACAGTGCCGGACAGACAGCACTGCGCAACGAACACAACTCACACATCACGCACACACACACATACACACACACATCATTTGTTTATTTACACCCACACAATTCATTACCTTGCACCGTTCGATATTCAGACATTGTGCGAGAAGCGACCGCGTTGCCGGGCCAGTATGAATGCGGTGCGTTTATAGTGCAGTGCCGGGTACGCGCGTGTTTGGCGCACTACTGTGAGGCGAAACTAACAACGACGCCGGTGATTCGCGATGCTGGGAAAAGGTGCGCCAGTGGGAATGATGGCTTGTACAGCGCGCACAGCTGCCAGTACTGCTCGCCGCCTGCGAAGGGCCCGCTCAACGGGGCCAGCTTTGTATGGGCGTGCGTCTATGCGGCAGTGTCGAAAATTCGTGATTTTTTCGCAACTACCCCCACGGGGGACTAAAAACGACGGCGGCGGGGGCAAAAGGAGTGGCAATGGGCGTGGTCTGGTTGTTTGTACAACGCGTACGTCGGTGCCATCACTGGCACCTGGCACTGGGTACAATAATATTACAATGTGCATGTTCATAGGCGACGACATAGTTTAAAAAAAAAAACGATGACACTTAGCGTCTGAAACCGTCGTCGTTGGTCTAAATAAACGCGTCCTCGAGGCGAAAAGGCGCGCACGCATTAAACGTCGGGTAAAAGGTCGGCCACACATTATGCTTAAGCGACTGGAAAACAGAAACTCCACATAAAAAAAAAAAAAAAAAACAAAAAAAAAACAAAACGAAAGTTTCAAAAAGCTTCAGTAGAGTAGTGATGGGATTCGAATCCCGGGGCGGCCCTGCCATGTGAAGACCGGCGCCGCTTTAGCGTCGGCCACCGGACCACTTGTGCGAGGAGAAGGAAAGGTAGTGACAAAAGCGCCAAAGTACATACGGTTGATACACTGACACATTCTCACTGCGGCGCCGTACGCGAGAGCGTATGCTCTCCTGAGAATGCTCATCGACCGATCGAATGATTGCGAGAGCGAGACCGGTACAGGAATTAGAACGACACAGTCTAGCGAATGCTCTACCGTTGCTGAAAATGTCTCTTTCGGAAAGGGGGAGGGGGGAGTCGAGAGCGTAAAAAATGGCGAACGCATCGTGTGTAGCTGTTTGCTTCTGTGATTGTTGTTAAATGTAATATATCGACCTTGGGCAGCTATGACACCATCAATAAAACCGAGACTGACGCGGCGGGATCGCGCAGTCGTAGAAAGTAAGCCGCAAGCGACACACGCTGGTGTCTTCCTATTAATTCTAACAATTGTAAGCTCATCGAGCAAACTCAAGCTTTAGTCTAAACGATCCCGTTCAGAAGGCGTTTGAGCAATTTATGGCGCTTGGCTTCCTAAAATATTATGTCACACCCACGCGTCCGATAAACATTCAGCTAGGGAGTTAGCAGAGGTGTACAATAAACGCAACCGGGCCAGGATAGGCAACACCTTTTTATGTACCCATGTCGGCACATAAATAGCCAACGACCAACGAGAACGAGAACGAGGTGGCCATTACGGAGGATTACTTTACCATTACGATAGACCATTACGCATTTAAAATAATCAATAAATAGCCACTGCACGGCCACTGTTTCAATTACATAGAAATGTAGTTTTATTTCTATCTAAAGCTAGCTTTGGTTTCCTTCCATTCGCATTCCCATTCCGCTTTCCAGGGACCAGCTTTGCCCGTGAACAACACAACACACATGGTTTGGTCTGATAATTGTACACAGTTTTGCGATTGTATCGAAGGATCGAATAAAATTGCTTCACACACTTCACCAACCACCCCCAACCCAGAAGCGGGTTCCTTGACTGTGTTTACCCGTAGCAGTATATGGGCACCTGGGCAATACACAGTGCCGGACAGACAGCACTGCGCAACGAACACAACTTACACATCACCCACACACACACACATACACACACATCATTTGTTTATTTACACCCACACAAATCATTACCTTGCACCGTTCGATATTCAGACATTGTGCGAGAAGCGACCGCGTTGCCGGGCCAGTATGAATGCGGTGCGTTTATAGTGCAGTGCTGGGTACGCGCGTGTTTGGCGCACTACTGTGAGGCGAAACTAACAACGACGCCGGTGATTCGCGATGCTGGGAAAAGGTGCGCCAGTGGGAATGATGGCTTGTACAGCGCGCACAGCTGCCAGTACTGCTCGCCGCCTGCGAAGGGCCCGATCAACGCGGCCAGCTTTGTATGGGCGTGCGTCTATACGGCAGTGCTGAAAATTCGTGATTTTTTCGCAACTACCCCCACGGGGGACTAAAAACGACGGCGGCGGGGGCAAAAGGAGTGGCAATGGGCGTGGTCTGGTTGTTTGTACAACGCGTACGTCGGTGCCATCACTGGCTGCCTGGTACAATAATATTACAATGTGCATGTTCATAGGCGACGACATAGTTTAAAAAAAAAAACGATGACACTTAACGTCTGAAACCGTCGTCGTTGGTCTAAATAAACGCGTCCTCGAGGCGAAAAGGCGCGCACGCATTAAACGTCGGGTAAAAGGTCGGCCACACATTATGCTTAAGCGACTGGAAAACAGAAACTCCACATAAAAAAAAACAAAAAACAAAACGAAAGTTTCACAAAAAGTTTCAGTAGAGTAGTGATGGGATTTGAATCCCGGGGCGGCCCTGCCATGTGAAGACCGGCGCCGCTGTAGCGTCGGCCACCGGACCACTTGTGCGAGGCGAAGGAAAGGTAGTGAGAAAAGCGCCAAAGTACATACGGTTGATACACTGACACATTCTCACTGCGGCGCCGTACGCGAGAGCGTATGCTCTCCTGAGAATGCTCATCGACCGATCGAATGATTGCGAGAGCGAGACCGGTACAGGAATTAGAACGACACAGTCTAGCGAATGCTCTACCGTTGCTGAAAATGTCTCTTTCGGAAAGGGGGAGGGGGGAGTCGAGAGCGTAAAAAATGGCGAACGCATCGTGTGTAGCTGTTTGCTTCTGTGATTGTTGTTAAATGTAATGTATCGACCTTGGGCAGCTATGACACAACATAGGACAGCTAAAAGCGAGACTGACGCGGCGGGATCGCGCAGTCGTAGAAAGTAAGCCGCAAGCGACACACGCTGGTGTCTTCCTATTAATTATAACAATTGTAAGCTCATCGAGCAAACTCAAGCTTTAGTCTAAACGATCCCGTTCAGAAGGCGTTTGAGCAATTTATGGCGCTTGGCTTCCTAAAATATTATGTCACACCCACGCGTCCGATAACATTCAGCTAGGGAGTTAGCAGAGGTGTACAATAAACGCAACCGGGCCGGGATAGGCAACACCTTTTTATGTACCTAGGATGTCCAAATAAATCGAAGCTCCGAAGGCAAACGCTGTTCTGTTAGGACAAACGCGACGCGGACCTAAACAGGTACAGCCTCCCACGTAGGATCTCACTAACACACTTCACCAATACAATTAATATTGTTAGCCTATAAGGATCTTTTTATCTGTTAGTAAACTTCACATGTAATAGTAATCCACACAGCGACAGTTCATCAGCCGATAGCCAGGCTTGTGCGAGAAGCGAACAAGTTTCAACAAGGAAGTGTTCGTCGAGATTATGGGGTCGTTAGACATCCATCCACGGACACGGAGCGGAATCCACTCCAGCGCAGGGGAGCTGCTTTTGAGCATTGCGCAATCGCTCAACCCACAGCGTGCCCCTGGTGACGGCAACAACATCCCGAACGTGGCCTTCATTGCAGCGATGACGGCCTTTCCCGGTGTCTTCAGGAGAGCGTTCCAGCACTATATTGATTCCGGGGACCACTTCCCTGACGAGTGGCGGGATCGGGAGCTGCAACAAACGGACAGTAGTTAAGAACGTGTGGCAGTATTTGGCTGAATTTGCGAAAGTGAACGGTATGTGCGCTCTTACCCGATGCCCAAATCCTTGTTTCGTACATCGTCAAACGACGGCTAGATGTTCCGTTCCTGTGCGTTCCTGCGACGGAGCAAAAAAAAAAACATCACCGTGAGTATAATCAAGCACATCCGTTGGTGTCCGGAACACTTTGGTTGATGTTATTACCGTCATCGTTAGCGGAATGCGAAACTACTCACCCAACGTATGCACTGGACGTACCGCGCATTCAGCATCCAGAAGTATCGTCTAGCAGAAGAGCGTGTGAAACAACAAGTACAGCACACTGCCTCCCCGCCAGACCGGCAGACATCCACGCGCACGAAACACTCTCCACACTCTCGCGATGGCCACTTGCACGCATCTCAGGCAGTCCTGGATGCTGGAGAGACTCAGCACACGCGCGTTGGTAAGCCTGGCAGGATGTGCACAGCAAACACAAATCACTCGCGCGAGCTTTCTTTCGTGTATTCGGTAACTGGATCGAGCGGAGGTAACAGGCTGCCCCCGAATTCTGTCCGGGGGGCAGGCCGCCCGCCTGTGGTGTTTTCAACGCCGAAAGACGTCGAATTAACGTCGAGCATACACTTTCAAACACTGTGTGTAACGGGCGAATGCGAGGCCGGCACACGGAACACGAAACACTAAATTGAAAACATGAGAAACACGGCAAATCTCTGTTTGCCTACTAGACGACATTAGATAATGACAGTGTGAATTGAAAACACATCTCAGCACACATTGGAAACCATCCATAGGAATAATTAATAAGTAAAAGTCAGGCATGCGTTGAAACCATTATTTAGCAAGCTGAAGTGTGCAACAGACGTTTTTTCCACTGTGTCTCATCTCAGCACCATATTTCATCGAAAATGGCCAGCCGTAAGATCGGAAACCGTCGTAATGATACGTCGTTGCACCTGGAACAACTGACGTGTGAACTGAAGAACAAACTGAACGAACTGCCGCGAGTGAGCAACGTGACATCAGATGACAACGGACCATGCACAGTGGCAGATTTAAGGGCTTGGGAGTACAAGAATTTCGTTTTTATGCCGGACGATATGAAGCGTTTTTACCTGTCGACCGATGGGATGCACACGAGCTGGACTTACAATTATTCGAAGCGCGCAAAATTACGTGTAGGCCACCTCTACATACCTAAATTGACACACATCCAGAACCTCGAACTGAAAGGACCGGGAACTGTGTTCGAGCTCGACCGCATAGGTGACAGGGGTTTTGTTTTACTGGTGTACAAGACAAATGTTACAACCCGTCCGGAAATTTATTTGTTGGAAGTGGGATCGTGGAAGTGGACACTGTTGGCGGACTCCTTTACGACCTACTTACGCATGAGCATCGAGCATCTCGGGCTACCATGTTGGCAGTTAGCCTTTGCCAGCTGTCGCCTGCCAGGGTGGGCTGAACAGCTGTTTTTGGTGCTGGCTCCACATTTGCTGTTGGACTATGACGAAATGCTAGCAGCGAAGAGCGCGCCGGTATACCAACGAGCGCAGCACCCGCTCAATGTGCTAGATCCGGCTAGATTTTGGACCACGGTACGACGCATGCGCTCGGCACATAAATAGCCAACGACCAACGACCAACGAGAACGAGGTGGCCATTACGGAGGATTACTTACTTTACCATTACGATAGACCATTACGCATTTAAAATAATCAATAAATAGCCACTGCACGGCCACTGTTTCAATTACATAGAAATGTAGTTTTATTTCTATCTAAAGCTAGCTTTGGTTTTCCTCCCATTCGCATTCCCATTCCGCATTCCAGGGACCAGCTTTGCCCGTGAACAACACAACACACATGGTTTGGTCTGATAATTGTACACAGTTTTGCGATTGTATCGAAGGATCGAATAAAATTGCTTCACAAACTTTACCAACCACCCCCAACCCAGAAGCGGGTTCCTTGACTGGGTTTTACCCGTCGCAGCAGTATATGGGCACCTGGGCAATACACAGTGCCGGACAGACAGCACTGCGCAACGAACACAACTCACACATCACGCACACACACACATACACACACACATCATTTGTTTATTTACACCCACACAATTCATTACCTTGCACCGTTCGATATTCAGACATTGTGCGAGAAGCGACCGCGTTGCCGGGCCAGTATGAATGCGGTGCGTTTATAGTGCAGTGCCGGGTACGCGCGTGTTTGGCGCACTACTGTGAGGCGAAACTAACAACGACGCCGGTGATTCGCGATGCTGGGAAAAGGTGCGCCAGTGGGAATGATGGCTTGTACAGCGCGCACAGCTGCCAGTACTGCTCGCCGCCTGCGAAGGGCCCGCTCAACGGGGCCAGCTTTGTATGGGCGTGCGTCTATGCGGCAGTGTCGAAAATTCGTGATTTTTTCGCAACTACCCCCACGGGGGACTAAAAACGACGGCGGCGGGGGCAAAAGGAGTGGCAATGGGCGTGGTCTGGTTGTTTGTACAACGCGTACGTCGGTGCCATCACTGGCACCTGGCACTGGGTACAATAATATTACAATGTGCATGTTCATAGGCGACGACATAGTTTAAAAAAAAAACGATGACACTTAGCGTCTGAAACCGTCGTCGTTGGTCTAAATAAACGCGTCCTCGAGGCGAAAAGGCGCGCACGCATTAAACGTCGGGTAAAAGGTCGGCCACACATTATGCTTAAGCGACTGGAAAACAGAAACTCCACATAAAAAAAAAAAAAAAAAACAAAAAAAAAACAAAACGAAAGTTTCAAAAAGCTTCAGTAGAGTAGTGATGGGATTCGAATCCCGGGGCGGCCCTGCCATGTGAAGACGACCGGCGCCGCTTTAGCGTCGGCCACCGGACCACTTGAGAGAGGTGAAGGAAAGGTAGTGACAAAAGCGCCAAAGTACATACGGTTGATACACTGACACATTCTCACTGCGGCGCCGTACGCGAGAGCGTATGCTCTCCTGAGAATGCTCATCGACCGATCGAATGATTGCGAGAGCGAGACCGGTACAGGAATTAGAACGACACAGTCTAGCGAATGCTCTACCGTTGCTGAAAATGTCTCTTTCGGAAAGGGGGAGGGGGGAGTCGAGAGCGTAAAAAATGGCGAACGCATCGTGTGTAGCTGTTTGCTTCTGTGATTGTTGTTAAATGTAATATATCGACCTTGGGCAGCTATGACACCATCAATAAAACCGAGACTGACGCGGCGGGATCGCGCAGTCGTAGAAAGTAAGCCGCAAGCGACACACGCTGGTGTCTTCCTATTAATTCTAACAATTGTAAGCTCATCGAGCAAACTCAAGCTTTAGTCTAAACGATCCCGTTCAGAAGGCGTTTGAGCAATTTATGGCGCTTGGCTTCCTAAAATATTATGTCACACCCACGCGTCCGATAAACATTCAGCTAGGGAGTTAGCAGAGGTGTACAATAAACGCAACCGGGCCAGGATAGGCAACACCTTTTTATGTACCCATGTCGGCACATAAATAGCCAACGACCAACGACCAACGAGAACGAGGTGGCCATTACGGAGGATTACTTTACCATTACGATAGACCATTACGCATTTAAAATAATCAATAAATAGCCACTGCACGGCCACTGTTTCAATTACATAGAAATGTAGTTTTATTTCTATCTAAAGCTAGCTTTGGTTTCCTTCCATTCGCATTCCCATTCCGCTTTCCAGGGACCAGCTTTGCCCGTGAACAACACAACACACATGGTTTGGTCTGATAATTGTACACAGTTTTGCGATTGTATCGAAGGATCGAATAAAATTGCTTCACACACTTCACCAACCACCCCCAACCCAGAAGCGGGTTCCTTGACTGGGTTTTACCCGTAGTAGTATATGGGCACCTGGGCAATACGCAGTGCCGGACAGACAGCACTGCGCAACGAACACAACTTACACATCACCCACACACACACATACACACACATCATTTGTTTATTTACACCCACACAAATCATTACCTTGCACCGTTCGATATTCAGACATTGTGCGAGAAGCGACCGCGTTGCCGGGCCAGTATGAATGCGGTGCGTTTATAGTGCAGTGCTGGGTACGCGCGTGTTTGGCGCACTACTGTGAGGCGAAACTAACAACGACGCCGGTGATTCGCGATGCTGGGAAAAGGTGCGCCAGTGGGAATGATGGCTTGTACAGCGCGCACAGCTGCCAGTACTGCTCGCCGCCTGAGAAGGGCCCGATCAACGCGGCCAGCTTTGTATGGGCGTGCGTCTATGCGGCAGTGTCGAAAATTCGTGATTTTTTCGCAACTACCCCCACGGGGGACTAAAAACGACGGCGGCGGGGGCAAAAGGAGTGGCAATGGGCGTGGTCTGGTTGTTTGTACAACGCGTACGTCGGTGCCATCACTGGTGCCGGTACAATAATATTACAATGTGCATGTTCATAGGCGACGACATAGTTTAAAAAAAAACGATGACACTTAACGTCTGAAACCGTCGTCGTTGGTCTAAATAAACGTGTCCTCGAGGCGAAAAGGCGCGCACGCATTAAACGTCAGGTAAAAGGTCGGCCACACATTATGCTTAAGCGACTGGAAAACAGAAACTCCACATAAAAAAAAAGAAAAAAAAAAACAAAACAAAAGTTTCAAAAAGCTTCAATAGAGAGAGAGTAGTAGTGATGGGATTTGAATCCCGGGCGGCCCCTGCCATGTGAAGACGACCGGCGCCGCTTTAGCGTCGGCCACCGGACCACTTGTGCGAGATGTAGGAAAGGTAGTGACAAAAGCGCCAAAGTACATACGGTTGATACACTGACACATTCTCACTGCGGCGCCGTACGCGAGAGCGTATGCTCTCCTGAGAATGCTCATCGACCGATCGAATGATTGCGAGAGCGAGACCGGTACAGGAATTAGAACGACACAGTCTAGCGAATGCTCTACCGTTGCTGAAAATGTCTCTTTCGGAAAGGGGGAGGGGGGAGTCGAGAGCGTAAAAAATGGCGAACGCATCGTGTGTAGCTGTTTGCTTCTGTGATTGTTGTTAAATGTAATATATCGACCTTGGGCAGCTATGACACCATCAATAAAACCGAGACTGACGCGGCGGGATCGCGCAGTCGTAGAAAGTAAGCCGCAAGCGACACACGCTGGTGTCTTCCTATTAATTCTAACAATTGTAAGCTCATCGAGCAAACTCAAGCTTTAGTCTAAACGATCCCGTTCAGAAGGCGTTTGAGCAATTTATGGCGCTTGGCTTCCTAAAATATTATGTCACACCCACGCGTCCGATAAACATTCAGCTAGGGAGTTAGCAGAGGTGTACAATAAACGCAACCGGGCCAGGATAGGCAACACCTTTTTATGTACCCATGTCGGCACATAAATAGCCAACGACCAACGACCAACGAGAACGAGGTGGCCATTACGGAGGATTACTTTACCATTACGATAGACCATTACGCATTTAAAATAATCAATAAATAGCCACTGCACGGCCACTGTTTCAATTACATAGAAATGTAGTTTTATTTCTATCTAAAGCTAGCTTTGGTTTCCTTCCATTCGCATTCCCATTCCGCTTTCCAGGGACCAGCTTTGCCCGTGAACAACACAACACACATGGTTTGGTCTGATAATTGTACACAGTTTTGCGATTGTATCGAAGGATCGAATAAAATTGCTTCACACACTTCACCAACCACCCCCAACCCAGAAGCGGGTTCCTTGACTGGGTTTTACCCGTAGTAGTATATGGGCACCTGGGCAATACGCAGTGCCGGACAGACAGCACTGCGCAACGAACACAACTTACACATCACCCACACACACACATACACACACATCATTTGTTTATTTACACCCACACAAATCATTACCTTGCACCGTTCGATATTCAGACATTGTGCGAGAAGCGACCGCGTTGCCGGGCCAGTATGAATGCGGTGCGTTTATAGTGCAGTGCTGGGTACGCGCGTGTTTGGCGCACTACTGTGAGGCGAAACTAACAACGACGCCGGTGATTCGCGATGCTGGGAAAAGGTGCGCCAGTGGGAATGATGGCTTGTACAGCGCGCACAGCTGCCAGTACTGCTCGCCGCCTGAGAAGGGCCCGATCAACGCGGCCAGCTTTGTATGGGCGTGCGTCTATGCGGCAGTGTCGAAAATTCGTGATTTTTTCGCAACTACCCCCACGGGGGACTAAAAACGACGGCGGCGGGGGCAAAAGGAGTGGCAATGGGCGTGGTCTGGTTGTTTGTACAACGCGTACGTCGGTGCCATCACTGGTGCCGGTACAATAATATTACAATGTGCATGTTCATAGGCGACGACATAGTTTAAAAAAAAACGATGACACTTAACGTCTGAAACCGTCGTCGTTGGTCTAAATAAACGTGTCCTCGAGGCGAAAAGGCGCGCACGCATTAAACGTCAGGTAAAAGGTCGGCCACACATTATGCTTAAGCGACTGGAAAACAGAAACTCCACATAAAAAAAAAGAAAAAAAAAAACAAAACAAAAGTTTCAAAAAGCTTCAATAGAGAGAGAGTAGTAGTGATGGGATTTGAATCCCGGGCGGCCCCTGCCATGTGAAGACGACCGGCGCCGCTTTAGCGTCGGCCACCGGACCACTTGTGCGAGATGTAGGAAAGGTAGTGACAAAAGCGCCAAAGTACATACGGTTGATACACTGACACATTCTCACTGCGGCGCCGTACGCGAGAGCGTATGCTCTCCTGAGAATGCTCATCGACCGATCGAATGATTGCGAGAGCGAGACCGGTACAGGAATTAGAACGACACAGTCTAGCGAATGCTCTACCGTTGCTGAAAATGTCTCTTTAGGAAAGGGGGAGGGGGGAGTCGAGAGCGTAAAAAATGGCGAACGCATCGTGTGTAGCTGTTTGCTTCTGTGATTGTTGTTAAATGTAATGTATCGACCTTGGGCAGCTATGACACCATCAATAAAAGCGAGACTGACGCGGCGGGATCGCGCAGTCGTAGAAAGTAAGCCGCAAGCGACACACGCTGGTGTCTTCCTATTAATTATAACAATTGTAAGCTCATCGAGCAAACTCAAGCTATAGTCTAAACGATCCCGTTCAGAAGGCGTTTGAGCAATTTATGGCGCTTGGCTTCCTAAAATATTATGTCACACCCACGCGTCCGATAAACATTCAGCTAGGGAGTTAGCAGAGGTGTACAATAAACGCAACCGGGCCAAGATAGGCAACACCTTTTTATGTACCCATTTCGGCACATAAATAGCCAACGACCAACGAGAACGAGAACGAGGTGGCCATTACGGAGGATTACTTTACCATTACGATAGACCATTACGCATTTAAAATAATCAATAAATAGCCACTGCACGGCCACTGTTTCAATTACATAGAAATGTAGTTTTATTTCTATCTAAAGCTAGCTTTGGTTTCCTCCCATTCGCATTCCCATTCCGCTTTCCAGGGACCAGCTTTGCCCGTGAACAACACAACACACATGGTTTGGTCTGATAATTGTACACAGTTTTGCGATTGTATCGAAGGATCGAATAAAATTGCTTCACACACTTCACCAACCACCCCCACCCAGAAGCGGGTTCCTTGACTGTGTTAACCCGTAGCAGTATATGGGCACCTGGGCAATACGCAGTGCCGGACAGACAGCACTGCGCAACGAACACAACTTACACATCACGCACACACACACACACACACACACACACACACACACACACACACACACACACACACACACACACACACATCATTTGTTTATTTACACCCACACAAATCATTACCTTGCACCGTTCGATATTCAGACATTGTGCGAGAAGCGACCGCGTTGCCGGGCCAGTATGAATGCGGTGCGTTTATAGTGCAGTGCTGGGTTCGCGCGTGTTTGGCGCACTACTGTGAGGCGAAACTAACAACGACGCCGGTGATTCGCGATGCTGGGAAAAGGTGCGCCAGTGGGAATGATGGCTTGTACAGCGCGCACAGCTGCCAGTACTGCTCGCCGCCTGAGAAGGGCCCGCTCAACGGGGCCAGCTTTGTATGGGCGTGCGTCTATGCGGCAGTGTCGAAAATTCGTGATTTTTTCGCAACTACCCCCACGGGGGACTAAAAACGACGGCGGCGGGGGCAAAAGGAGTGGCAATGGGCGTGGTCTGGTTGTTTGTACAACGCGTACGTCGGTGCCATCACTGGCACCTGGCACTGGGTACAATAATATTACAATGTGCATGTTCATAGGCGACGACATAGTTTAAAAAAAAAAAACGATGACACTTAACGTCTGAAACCGTCGTCGTTGGTCTAAATAAACGCGTCCTCGAGGCGAAAAGGCGCGCACGCATTAAACGTCGGGTAAAAGGTAAAACACATTATGCCACATCGGCCACACATTATGCTTAAGCGGCTGGAAAACAGAAACTCCACATAAAAAAAAAGAAAAAAAAAACAAAACGAAAGTTTCAAAAAGCTTCAGTAGAGTGTAGTAGTAGTGATGGGATTTGAACCCCGGGGCGGCCCTGCCATGTGAAGACCGGCGCCGCTTTAGCGTCGGCCACCGGACCACTTGTGCGAGGAGAAGGAAAGGTAGTGACAAAAGCGCCAAAGTACATACGGTTGATACACTGACACATTCTCACTGCGGCGCCGTACGCGAGAGCGTATGCTCTCCTGAGAATGCTCATCGACCGATCGAATGATTGCGAGAGCGAGACCGGTACAGGAATTAGAACGACACAGTCTAGCGAATGCTCTACCGTTGCTGAAAATGTCTCTTTAGGAAAGGGGGAGGGGGGAGTCGAGAGCGTAAAAAATGGCGAACGCATCGTGTGTAGCTGTTTGCTTCTGTGATTGTTGTTAAATGTAATGTATCGACCTTGGGCAGCTATGACACCATCAATAAAAGCGAGACTGACGCTGGCGGGATCGCGCAGTCGTAGAAAGTAAGCCGCAAGCGACACACGCTGGTGTCTTCCTATTAATTATAACAATTGTAAGCTCATCGAGCAAACTCAAGCTTTAGTCTAAACGATCCCGTTCAGAAGGCGTTTGAGCAATTTATGGCGCTTGGCTTCCTAAAATATTATGTCACACCCACGCGTCCGATAAACATTCAGCTAGGGAGTTAGCAGAGGTGTACAATAAACGCAACCGGGCCAGGATAGGCAACACCTTTTTATGTACCCATGTCGGCACATAAATAGCCAACGACCAACGAGAACGAGAACGAGGTGGCCATTACGGAGGATTACTTTACCATTACGATAGACCATTACGCATTTAAAATAATCAATAAATAGCCACTGCACGGCCACTGTTTCAATTACATAGAAATGTAGTTTTATTTCTATCTAAAGCTAGCTTTGGTTTCCTCCCATTCGCATTCCCATTCCGCATTCCAGGGACCAGCTTTGCCCGTGAACAACACAACACACATGGTTTGGTCTGATAATTGTACACAGTTTTGCGATTGTATCGAAGGATCGAATAAAATTGCTTCACACACTTCACCAACCACCCCCACCCAGAAGCGGGTTCCTTGACTGTGTTAACCCGTAGCAGTATATGGGCACCTGGGCAATACACAGTGCCGGACAGACAGCACTGCGCAACGAACACAACTTACACATCACGCACACACACACACATACACACACATCATTTGTTTATTTACACCCACACAATTCATTACCTTGCACCGTTCGATATTCAGACATTGTGCGAGAAGCGACCGCGTTGCCGGGCCAGTATGAATGCGGTGCGTTTATAGTGCAGTGCTGGGTACGCGCGTGTTTGGCGCACTACTGTGAGGCGAAACTAACAACGACGCCGGTGATTCGCGATGCTGGGAAAAGGTGCGCCAGTGGGAATGATGGCTTGTACAGCGCGCACAGCTGCCAGTACTGCTCGCCGCCTGCGAAGGGCCCGATCAACGCGGCCAGCTTTGTATGGGCGTGCGTCTATGCGGCAGTGTCGAAAATTCGTGATTTTTTCGCAACTACCCCCACGGGGGACTAAAAACGACGGCGGCGGGGGCAAAAGGAGTGGCAATGGGCGTGGTCTGGTTGTTTGTACAACGCGTACGTCGGTGCCATCACTGGCACCTGGCACTGGGTACAATAATATTACAATGTGCATGTTCATAGGCGACGACATAGTTTAAAAAAAAAAAACGATGACACTTAACGTCTGAAACCGTCGTCGTTGGTCTAAATAAACGCGTCCTCGAGGCGAAAAGGCGCGCACGCATTAAACGTCGGGTAAAAGGTCGGCCACACATTATGCTTAAGCGACTGGAAAACAGAAACTCCACATAAAAAAAAACAAAAAACAAAACGAAAGTTTCACAAAAAGTTTCAGTAGTAATGGGATTTGAAGCCCGGGGCGGCCCTGCCATGTGAAGACCGGCGCCGCTGTAGCGTCGGCCACCGGACCACTTGTGAGAGGCAAAGGAAAGGTAGTGACAAAAGCGCCAAAGTACATACGGTTGATACACTGACACATTCTCACTGCGGCGCCGTACGCGAGAGCGTATGCTCTCCTGAGAATGCTCATCGACCGATCGAATGATTGCGAGAGCGAGACCGGTACAGGAATTAGAACGACACAGTCTAGCGAATGCTCTACCGTTGCTGAAAATGTCTCTTTCGGAAAGGGGGAGGGGGGAGTCGAGAGCGTAAAAAATGGCGAACGCATCGTGTGTAGCTGTTTGCTTCTGTGATTGTTGTTAAATGTAATGTATCGACCTTGGGCAGCTATGACACCATCAATAAAAGCGAGACTGACGCGGCGGGATCGCGCAGTCGTAGAAAGTAAGCCGCAAGCGACACACGCTGGTGTCTTCCTATTAATTATAACAATTGTAAGCTCATCGAGCAAACTCAAGCTTTAGTCTAAACGATCCCGTTCAGAAGGCGTTTGAGCAATTTATGGCGCTTGGCTTCCTAAAATATTATGTCACACCCACGCGTCCGATAAACATTCAGCTAGGGAGTTAGCAGAGGTGTACAATAAACGCAACCGGGCCAGGATAGGCAACACCTTTTTATGTACCTAGGATGTCCAAATAAATCGAAGCTCCGAAGGCAAACGCTGTTCTGTTAGGACAAACGCGACGCGGACCTAAACAGGTACAGCCTCCCACGTAGGATCTCACTAACACACTTCACCAATACAATTAATATTGTTAGCCTATAAGGATCTTTTTATCTGTTAGTAAACTTCACATGTAATAGTAATCCACACAGCGACAGTTCATCAGCCGATAGCCAGGCTTGTGCGAGAAGCGAACAAGTTTCAACAAGGAAGTGTTCGTCGAGATTATGGGGTCGTTAGACATCCATCCACGGACACGGAGCGGAATCCACTCCAGCGCAGGGGAGCTGCTTTTGAGCATTGCGCAATCGCTCAACCCACAGCGTGCCCCTGGTGACGGCAACAACATCCCGAACGTGGCCTTCATTGCAGCGATGACGGCCTTTCCCGGTGTCTTCAGGAGAGCGTTCCAGCACTATATTGATTCCGGGGACCACTTCCCTGACGAGTGGCGGGATCGGGAGCTGCAACAAACGGACAGTAGTTAAGAACGTGTGGCAGTATTTGGCTGAATTTGCGAAAGTGAACGGTATGTGCGCTCTTACCCGATGCCCAAATCCTTGTTTCGTACATCGTCAAACGACGGCTAGATGTTCCGTTCCTGTGCGTTCCTGCGACGGAGCAAAAAAAAAACATCACCGTGAGTATAATCAAGCACATCCGTTGGTGTCCGGAACACTTTGGTTGATGTTATTACCGTCATCGTTAGCGGAATGCGAAACTACTCACCCAACGTATGCACTGGACGTACCGCGCATTCAGCATCCAGAAGTATCGTCTAGCAGAAGAGCGTGTGAAACAACAAGTACAGCACACTGCCTCCCCGCCAGACCGGCAGACATCCACGCGCACGAAACACTCTCCACACTCTCGCGATGGCCACTTGCACGCATCTCAGGCAGTCCTGGATGCTGGAGAGACTCAGCACACGCGCGTTGGTAAGCCTGGCAGGATGTGCACAGCAAACACAAATCACTCGCGCGAGCTTTCTTTCGTGTATTCGGTAACTGGATCGAGCGGAGGTAACAGGCTGCCCCCGAATTCTGTCCGGGGGGCAGGCCGCCCGCCTGTGGTGTTTTCAACGCCGAAAGACGTCGAATTAACGTCGAGCATACACTTTCAAACACTGTGTGTAACGGGCGAATGCGAGGCCGGCACACGGAACACGAAACACTAAATTGAAAACATGAGAAACACGGCAAATCTCTGTTTGCCTACTAGACGACATTAGATAATGACAGTGTGAATTGAAAACACATCTCAGCACACATTGGAAACCATCCATAGGAATAATTAATAAGTAAAAGTCAGGCATGCGTTGAAACCATTATTTAGCAAGCTGAAGTGTGCAACAGACGTTTTTTCCACTGTGTCTCATCTCAGCACCATATTTCATCGAAAATGGCCAGCCGTAAGATCGGAAACCGTCGTAATGATACGTCGTTGCACCTGGAACAACTGACGTGTGAACTGAAGAACAAACTGAACGAACTGCCGCGAGTGAGCAACGTGACATCAGATGACAACGGACCATGCACAGTGGCAGATTTAAGGGCTTGGGAGTACAAGAATTTCGTTTTTATGCCGGACGATATGAAGCGTTTTTACCTGTCGACCGATGGGATGCACACGAGCTGGACTTACAATTATTCGAAGCGCGCAAAATTACGTGTAGGCCACCTCTACATACCTAAATTGACACACATCCAGAACCTCGAACTGAAAGGACCGGGAACTGTGTTCGAGCTCGACCGCATAGGTGACAGGGGTTTTGTTTTACTGGTGTACAAGACAAATGTTACAACCCGTCCGGAAATTTATTTGTTGGAAGTGGGATCGTGGAAGTGGACACTGTTGGCGGACTCCTTTACGACCTACTTACGCATGAGCATCGAGCATCTCGGGCTACCATGTTGGCAGTTAGCCTTTGCCAGCTGTCGCCTGCCAGGGTGGGCTGAACAGCTGTTTTTGGTGCTGGCTCCACATTTGCTGTTGGACTATGACGAAATGCTAGCAGCGAAGAGCGCGCCGGTATACCAACGAGCGCAGCACCCGCTCAATGTGCTAGATCCGGCTAGATTTTGGACCACGGTACGACGCATGCGCTCGGCACATAAATAGCCAACGACCAACGACCAACGAGAACGAGGTGGCCATTACGGAGGATTACTTTACTTTACCATTACGATAGACCATTACGCATTTAAAATAATCAATAAATAGCCACTGCACGGCCACTGTTTCAATTACATAGAAATGTAGTTTTATTTCTATCTAAAGCTAGCTTTGGTTTCTCCCATTCGCATTCCCATTCCGCATTCCAGGGACCAGCTTTGCCCGTGAACAACACAACACACATGGTTTGGTCTGATAATTGTACACAGTTTTGCGATTGTATCGAAGGATCGAATAAAATTGCTTCACAAACTTTACCAACCACCCCCAACCCAGAAGCGGGTTCCTTGACTGGGTTTTACCCGTCGCAGCAGTATATGGGCACCTGGGCAATACACAGTGCCGGACAGACAGCACTGCGCAACGAACACAACTCACACATCACGCACACACACACATACACACACACATCATTTGTTTATTTACACCCACACAATTCATTACCTTGCACCGTTCGATATTCAGACATTGTGCGAGAAGCGACCGCGTTGCCGGGCCAGTATGAATGCGGTGCGTTTATAGTGCAGTGCCGGGTACGCGCGTGTTTGGCGCACTACTGTGAGGCGAAACTAACAACGACGCCGGTGATTCGCGATGCTGGGAAAAGGTGCGCCAGTGGGAATGATGGCTTGTACAGCGCGCACAGCTGCCAGTACTGCTCGCCGCCTGCGAAGGGCCCGCTCAACGGGGCCAGCTTTGTATGGGCGTGCGTCTATGCGGCAGTGTCGAAAATTCGTGATTTTTTCGCAACTACCCCCACGGGGGACTAAAAACGACGGCGGCGGGGGCAAAAGGAGTGGCAATGGGCGTGGTCTGGTTGTTTGTACAACGCGTACGTCGGTGCCATCACTGGCACCTGGCACTGGGTACAATAATATTACAATGTGCATGTTCATAGGCGACGACATAGTTTAAAAAAAAAACGATGACACTTAGCGTCTGAAACCGTCGTCGTTGGTCTAAATAAACGCGTCCTCGAGGCGAAAAGGCGCGCACGCATTAAACGTCGGGTAAAAGGTCGGCCACACATTATGCTTAAGCGACTGGAAAACAGAAACTCCACATAAAAAAAAAAAAAAAACAAAAAAAAACAAAACGAAAGTTTCAAAAAGCTTCAGTAGAGTAGTGATGGGATTCGAATCCCGGGGCGGCCCTGCCATGTGAAGACCGGCGCCGCTTTAGCGTCGGCCACCGGACCACTTGTGCGAGGAGAAGGAAAGGTAGTGACAAAAGCGCCAAAGTACATACGGTTGATACACTGACACATTCTCACTGCGGCGCCGTACGCGAGAGCGTATGCTCTCCTGAGAATGCTCATCGACCGATCGAATGATTGCGAGAGCGAGACCGGTACAGGAATTAGAACGACACAGTCTAGCGAATGCTCTACCGTTGCTGAAAATGTCTCTTTAGGAAAGGGGGAGGGGGGAGTCGAGAGCGTAAAAAATGGCGAACGCATCGTGTGTAGCTGTTTGCTTCTGTGATTGTTGTTAAATGTAATATATCGACCTTGGGCAGCTATGACACCATCAATAAAACCGAGACTGACGCGGCGGGATCGCGCAGTCGTAGAAAGTAAGCCGCAAGCGACACACGCTGGTGTCTTCCTATTAATTCTAACAATTGTAAGCTCATCGAGCAAACTCAAGCTTTAGTCTAAACGATCCCGTTCAGAAGGCGTTTGAGCAATTTATGGCGCTTGGCTTCCTAAAATATTATGTCACACCCACGCGTCCGATAAACATTCAGCTAGGGAGTTAGCAGAGGTGTACAATAAACGCAACCGGGCCAGGATAGGCAACACCTTTTTATGTACCCATGTCGGCACATAAATAGCCAACGACCAACGACCAACGAGAACGAGGTGGCCATTACGGAGGATTACTTTACCATTACGATAGACCATTACGCATTTAAAATAATCAATAAATAGCCACTGCACGGCCACTGTTTCAATTACATAGAAATGTAGTTTTATTTCTATCTAAAGCTAGCTTTGGTTTCCTTCCATTCGCATTCCCATTCCGCTTTCCAGGGACCAGCTTTGCCCGTGAACAACACAACACACATGGTTTGGTCTGATAATTGTACACAGTTTTGCGATTGTATCGAAGGATCGAATAAAATTGCTTCACACACTTCACCAACCACCCCCAACCCAGAAGCGGGTTCCTTGACTGGGTTTTACCCGTAGTAGTATATGGGCACCTGGGCAATACGCAGTGCCGGACAGACAGCACTGCGCAACGAACACAACTTACACATCACCCACACACACACATACACACACATCATTTGTTTATTTACACCCACACAAATCATTACCTTGCACCGTTCGATATTCAGACATTGTGCGAGAAGCGACCGCGTTGCCGGGCCAGTATGAATGCGGTGCGTTTATAGTGCAGTGCTGGGTACGCGCGTGTTTGGCGCACTACTGTGAGGCGAAACTAACAACGACGCCGGTGATTCGCGATGCTGGGAAAAGGTGCGCCAGTGGGAATGATGGCTTGTACAGCGCGCACAGCTGCCAGTACTGCTCGCCGCCTGAGAAGGGCCCGATCAACGCGGCCAGCTTTGTATGGGCGTGCGTCTATGCGGCAGTGTCGAAAATTCGTGATTTTTTCGCAACTACCCCCACGGGGGACTAAAAACGACGGCGGCGGGGGCAAAAGGAGTGGCAATGGGCGTGGTCTGGTTGTTTGTACAACGCGTACGTCGGTGCCATCACTGGTGCCGGTACAATAATATTACAATGTGCATGTTCATAGGCGACGACATAGTTTAAAAAAAAAACGATGACACTTAACGTCTGAAACCGTCGTCGTTGGTCTAAATAAACGCGTCCTCGAGGCGAAAAGGCGCGCACGCATTAAACGTCGGGTAAAAGGTCGGCCACACATTATGCTTAAGCGACTGGAAAACAGAAACTCCACATAAAAAAAAAAAAAAAACAAAAAAAAACAAAACGAAAGTTTCAAAAAGCTTCAGTAGAGTAGTGATGGGATTCGAATCCCGGGGCGGCCCTGCCATGTGAAGACGACCGGCGCCGCTTTAGCGTCGGCCACCGGACCACTTGAGAGAGGTGAAGGAAAGGTAGTGACAAAAGCGCCAAAGTACATACGGTTGATACACTGACACATTCTCACTGCGGCGCCGTACGCGAGAGCGTATGCTCTCCTGAGAATGCTCATCGACCGATCGAATGATTGCGAGAGCGAGACCGGTACAGGAATTAGAACGACACAGTCTAGCGAATGCTCTACCGTTGCTGAAAATGTCTCTTTAGGAAAGGGGGAGGGGGGAGTCGAGAGCGTAAAAAATGGCGAACGCATCGTGTGTAGCTGTTTGCTTCTGTGATTGTTGTTAAATGTAATGTATCGACCTTGGGCAGCTATGACACCATCAATAAAAGCGAGACTGACGCGGCGGGATCGCGCAGTCGTAGAAAGTAAGCCGCAAGCGACACACGCTGGTGTCTTCCTATTAATTATAACAATTGTAAGCTCATCGAGCAAACTCAAGCTATAGTCTAAACGATCCCGTTCAGAAGGCGTTTGAGCAATTTATGGCGCTTGGCTTCCTAAAATATTATGTCACACCCACGCGTCCGATAAACATTCAGCTAGGGAGTTAGCAGAGGTGTACAATAAACGCAACCGGGCCAAGATAGGCAACACCTTTTTATGTACCCATTTCGGCACATAAATAGCCAACGACCAACGAGAACGAGAACGAGGTGGCCATTACGGAGGATTACTTTACCATTACGATAGACCATTACGCATTTAAAATAATCAATAAATAGCCACTGCACGGCCACTGTTTCAATTACATAGAAATGTAGTTTTATTTCTATCTAAAGCTAGCTTTGGTTTCCTCCCATTCGCATTCCCATTCCGCTTTCCAGGGACCAGCTTTGCCCGTGAACAACACAACACACATGGTTTGGTCTGATAATTGTACACAGTTTTGCGATTGTATCGAAGGATCGAATAAAATTGCTTCACACACTTCACCAACCACCCCCACCCAGAAGCGGGTTCCTTGACTGTGTTAACCCGTAGCAGTATATGGGCACCTGGGCAATACGCAGTGCCGGACAGACAGCACTGCGCAACGAACACAACTTACACATCACCCACACACACACATACACACACATCATTTGTTTATTTACACCCACACAAATCATTACCTTGCACCGTTCGATATTCAGACATTGTGCGAGAAGCGACCGCGTTGCCGGGCCAGTATGAATGCGGTGCGTTTATAGTGCAGTGCTGGGTACGCGCGTGTTTGGCGCACTACTGTGAGGCGAAACTAACAACGACGCCGGTGATTCGCGATGCTGGGAAAAGGTGCGCCAGTGGGAATGATGGCTTGTACAGCGCGCACAGCTGCCAGTACTGCTCGCCGCCTGAGAAGGGCCCGATCAACGCGGCCAGCTTTGTATGGGCGTGCGTCTATGCGGCAGTGTCGAAAATTCGTGATTTTTTCGCAACTACCCCCACGGGGGACTAAAAACGACGGCGGCGGGGGCAAAAGGAGTGGCAATGGGCGTGGTCTGGTTGTTTGTACAACGCGTACGTCGGTGCCATCACTGGCACCTGGCACTGGGTACAATAATATTACAATGTGCATGTTCATAGGCGACGACATAGTTTAAAAAAAAAACGATGACACTTAGCGTCTGAAACCGTCGTCGTTGGTCTAAATAAACGCGTCCTCGAGGCGAAAAGGCGCGCACGCATTAAACGTCGGGTAAAAGGTCGGCCACACATTATGCTTAAGCGACTGGAAAACAGAAACTCCACATAAAAAAAAAAAAAAAAACAAAAAAAAACAAAACGAAAGTTTCAAAAAGCTTCAGTAGAGTAGTGATGGGATTCGAATCCCGGGGCGGCCCTGCCATGTGAAGACGACCGGCGCCGCTTTAGCGTCGGCCACCGGACCACTTGAGAGAGGTGAAGGAAAGGTAGTGACAAAAGCGCCAAAGTACATACGGTTGATACACTGACACATTCTCACTGCGGCGCCGTACGCGAGAGCGTATGCTCTCCTGAGAATGCTCATCGACCGATCGAATGATTGCGAGAGCGAGACCGGTACAGGAATTAGAACGACACAGTCTAGCGAATGCTCTACCGTTGCTGAAAATGTCTCTTTAGGAAAGGGGGAGGGGGGAGTCGAGAGCGTAAAAAATGGCGAACGCATCGTGTGTAGCTGTTTGCTTCTGTGATTGTTGTTAAATGTAATATATCGACCTTGGGCAGCTATGACACCATCAATAAAACCGAGACTGACGCGGCGGGATCGCGCAGTCGTAGAAAGTAAGCCGCAAGCGACACACGCTGGTGTCTTCCTATTAATTCTAACAATTGTAAGCTCATCGAGCAAACTCAAGCTTTAGTCTAAACGATCCCGTTCAGAAGGCGTTTGAGCAATTTATGGCGCTTGGCTTCCTAAAATATTATGTCACACCCACGCGTCCGATAAACATTCAGCTAGGGAGTTAGCAGAGGTGTACAATAAACGCAACCGGGCCAGGATAGGCAACACCTTTTTATGTACCCATGTCGGCACATAAATAGCCAACGACCAACGACCAACGAGAACGAGGTGGCCATTACGGAGGATTACTTTACCATTACGATAGACCATTACGCATTTAAAATAATCAATAAATAGCCACTGCACGGCCACTGTTTCAATTACATAGAAATGTAGTTTTATTTCTATCTAAAGCTAGCTTTGGTTTCCTTCCATTCGCATTCCCATTCCGCTTTCCAGGGACCAGCTTTGCCCGTGAACAACACAACACACATGGTTTGGTCTGATAATTGTACACAGTTTTGCGATTGTATCGAAGGATCGAATAAAATTGCTTCACACACTTCACCAACCACCCCCAACCCAGAAGCGGGTTCCTTGACTGGGTTTTACCCGTAGTAGTATATGGGCACCTGGGCAATACGCAGTGCCGGACAGACAGCACTGCGCAACGAACACAACTTACACATCACCCACACACACACATACACACACATCATTTGTTTATTTACACCCACACAAATCATTACCTTGCACCGTTCGATATTCAGACATTGTGCGAGAAGCGACCGCGTTGCCGGGCCAGTATGAATGCGGTGCGTTTATAGTGCAGTGCTGGGTACGCGCGTGTTTGGCGCACTACTGTGAGGCGAAACTAACAACGACGCCGGTGATTCGCGATGCTGGGAAAAGGTGCGCCAGTGGGAATGATGGCTTGTACAGCGCGCACAGCTGCCAGTACTGCTCGCCGCCTGAGAAGGGCCCGATCAACGCGGCCAGCTTTGTATGGGCGTGCGTCTATGCGGCAGTGTCGAAAATTCGTGATTTTTTCGCAACTACCCCCACGGGGGACTAAAAACGACGGCGGCGGGGGCAAAAGGAGTGGCAATGGGCGTGGTCTGGTTGTTTGTACAACGCGTACGTCGGTGCCATCACTGGTGCCGGTACAATAATATTACAATGTGCATGTTCATAGGCGACGACATAGTTTAAAAAAAAACGATGACACTTAACGTCTGAAACCGTCGTCGTTGGTCTAAATAAACGTGTCCTCGAGGCGAAAAGGCGCGCACGCATTAAACGTCAGGTAAAAGGTCGGCCACACATTATGCTTAAGCGACTGGAAAACAGAAACTCCACATAAAAAAAAAAGAAAAAAAAAAACAAAACAAAAGTTTCAAAAAGCTTCAATAGAGAGAGAGTAGTAGTGATGGGATTTGAATCCCGGGCGGCCCCTGCCATGTGAAGACGACCGGCGCCGCTTTAGCGTCGGCCACCGGACCACTTGTGCGAGATGTAGGAAAGGTAGTGACAAAAGCGCCAAAGTACATACGGTTGATACACTGACACATTCTCACTGCGGCGCCGTACGCGAGAGCGTATGCTCTCCTGAGAATGCTCATCGACCGATCGAATGATTGCGAGAGCGAGACCGGTACAGGAATTAGAACGACACAGTCTAGCGAATGCTCTACCGTTGCTGAAAATGTCTCTTTAGGAAAGGGGGAGGGGGGAGTCGAGAGCGTAAAAAATGGCGAACGCATCGTGTGTAGCTGTTTGCTTCTGTGATTGTTGTTAAATGTAATGTATCGACCTTGGGCAGCTATGACACCATCAATAAAAGCGAGACTGACGCGGCGGGATCGCGCAGTCGTAGAAAGTAAGCCGCAAGCGACACACGCTGGTGTCTTCCTATTAATTATAACAATTGTAAGCTCATCGAGCAAACTCAAGCTATAGTCTAAACGATCCCGTTCAGAAGGCGTTTGAGCAATTTATGGCGCTTGGCTTCCTAAAATATTATGTCACACCCACGCGTCCGATAAACATTCAGCTAGGGAGTTAGCAGAGGTGTACAATAAACGCAACCGGGCCAAGATAGGCAACACCTTTTTATGTACCCATTTCGGCACATAAATAGCCAACGACCAACGAGAACGAGAACGAGGTGGCCATTACGGAGGATTACTTTACCATTACGATAGACCATTACGCATTTAAAATAATCAATAAATAGCCACTGCACGGCCACTGTTTCAATTACATAGAAATGTAGTTTTATTTCTATCTAAAGCTAGCTTTGGTTTCCTCCCATTCGCATTCCCATTCCGCTTTCCAGGGACCAGCTTTGCCCGTGAACAACACAACACACATGGTTTGGTCTGATAATTGTACACAGTTTTGCGATTGTATCGAAGGATCGAATAAAATTGCTTCACACACTTCACCAACCACCCCCACCCAGAAGCGGGTTCCTTGACTGTGTTAACCCGTAGCAGTATATGGGCACCTGGGCAATACGCAGTGCCGGACAGACAGCACTGCGCAACGAACACAACTTACACATCACCCACACACACACATACACACACATCATTTGTTTATTTACACCCACACAAATCATTACCTTGCACCGTTCGATATTCAGACATTGTGCGAGAAGCGACCGCGTTGCCGGGCCAGTATGAATGCGGTGCGTTTATAGTGCAGTGCTGGGTACGCGCGTGTTTGGCGCACTACTGTGAGGCGAAACTAACAACGACGCCGGTGATTCGCGATGCTGGGAAAAGGTGCGCCAGTGGGAATGATGGCTTGTACAGCGCGCACAGCTGCCAGTACTGCTCGCCGCCTGAGAAGGGCCCGATCAACGCGGCCAGCTTTGTATGGGCGTGCGTCTATGCGGCAGTGTCGAAAATTCGTGATTTTTTCGCAACTACCCCCACGGGGGACTAAAAACGACGGCGGCGGGGGCAAAAGGAGTGGCAATGGGCGTGGTCTGGTT
This sequence comes from Anopheles stephensi, assembly GCF_013141755.1. Classification (NCBI taxonomy): domain Eukaryota; kingdom Metazoa; phylum Arthropoda; class Insecta; order Diptera; family Culicidae; genus Anopheles; species Anopheles stephensi. Next base: position 60,589 of record NW_023405278.1, read on the forward strand.
GTTTGTACAACGCGTACGTCGGTGCCATCACTGGTGCCGGTACAATAATATTACAATGTGCATGTTCATAGGCGACGACATAGTTTAAAAAAAAACGATGACACTTAACGTCTGAAACCGTCGTCGTTGGTCTAAATAAACGTGTCCTCGAGGCGAAAAGGCGCGCACGCATTAAACGTCAGGTAAAAGGTCGGCCACACATTATGCTTAAGCGACTGGAAAACAGAAACTCCACATAAAAAAAAAGAAAAAAAAAACAAAACAAAAGTTTCAAAAAGCTTCAATAGAGAGAGAGTAGTAGTGATGGGATTTGAATCCCGGGCGGCCCCTGCCATGTGAAGACGACCGGCGCCGCTTTAGCGTCGGCCACCGGACCACTTGTGCGAGATGTAGGAAAGGTAGTGACAAAAGCGCCAAAGTACATACGGTTGATACACTGACACATTCTCACTGCGGCGCCGTACGCGAGAGCGTATGCTCTCCTGAGAATGCTCATCGACCGATCGAATGATTGCGAGAGCGAGACCGGTACAGGAATTAGAACGACACAGTCTAGCGAATGCTCTACCGTTGCTGAAAATGTCTCTTTAGGAAAGGGGGAGGGGGGAGTCGAGAGCGTAAAAAATGGCGAACGCATCGTGTGTAGCTGTTTGCTTCTGTGATTGTTGTTAAATGTAATGTATCGACCTTGGGCAGCTATGACACCATCAATAAAAGCGAGACTGACGCGGCGGGATCGCGCAGTCGTAGAAAGTAAGCCGCAAGCGACACACGCTGGTGTCTTCCTATTAATTATAACAATTGTAAGCTCATCGAGCAAACTCAAGCTATAGTCTAAACGATCCCGTTCAGAAGGCGTTTGAGCAATTTATGGCGCTTGGCTTCCTAAAATATTATGTCACACCCACGCGTCCGATAAACATTCAGCTAGGGAGTTAGCAGAGGTGTACAATAAACGCAACCGGGCCAAGATAGGCAACACCTTTTTATGTACCCATTTCGGCACATAAATAGCCAACGACCAACGAGAACGAGAACGAGGTGGCCATTACGGAGGATTACTTTACCATTACGATAGACCATTACGCATTTAAAATAATCAATAAATAGCCACTGCACGGCCACTGTTTCAATTACATAGAAATGTAGTTTTATTTCTATCTAAAGCTAGCTTTGGTTTCCTCCCATTCGCATTCCCATTCCGCTTTCCAGGGACCAGCTTTGCCCGTGAACAACACAACACACATGGTTTGGTCTGATAATTGTACACAGTTTTGCGATTGTATCGAAGGATCGAATAAAATTGCTTCACACACTTCACCAACCACCCCCACCCAGAAGCGGGTTCCTTGACTGTGTTAACCCGTAGCAGTATATGGGCACCTGGGCAATACGCAGTGCCGGACAGACAGCACTGCGCAACGAACACAACTTACACATCACGCACACACACACACACACACACACACACACACACACACACACACACACACACACACACACACACACACACATCATTTGTTTATTTACACCCACACAAATCATTACCTTGCACCGTTCGATATTCAGACATTGTGCGAGAAGCGACCGCGTTGCCGGGCCAGTATGAATGCGGTGCGTTTATAGTGCAGTGCTGGGTTCGCGCGTGTTTGGCGCACTACTGTGAGGCGAAACTAACAACGACGCCGGTGATTCGCGATGCTGGGAAAAGGTGCGCCAGTGGGAATGATGGCTTGTACAGCGCGCACAGCTGCCAGTACTGCTCGCCGCCTGAGAAGGGCCCGCTCAACGGGGCCAGCTTTGTATGGGCGTGCGTCTATGCGGCAGTGTCGAAAATTCGTGATTTTTTCGCAACTACCCCCACGGGGGACTAAAAACGACGGCGGCGGGGGCAAAAGGAGTGGCAATGGGCGTGGTCTGGTTGTTTGTACAACGCGTACGTCGGTGCCATCACTGGCACCTGGCACTGGGTACAATAATATTACAATGTGCATGTTCATAGGCGACGACATAGTTTAAAAAAAAAAAAAACGATGACACTTAACGTCTGAAACCGTCGTCGTTGGTCTAAATAAACGCGTCCTCGAGGCGAAAAGGCGCGCACGCATTAAACGTCGGGTAAAAGGTAAAAACACATTATGCCACATCGGCCACACATTATGCTTAAGCGGCTGGAAAACAGAAACTCCACATAAAAAAAAAAGAAAAAAAAACAAAACGAAAGTTTCAAAAAGCTTCAGTAGAGTGTAGTAGTAGTGATGGGATTTGAACCCCGGGGCGGCCCTGCCATGTGAAGACCGGCGCCGCTTTAGCGTCGGCCACCGGACCACTTGTGCGAGGAGAAGGAAAGGTAGTGACAAAAGCGCCAAAGTACATACGGTTGATACACTGACACATTCTCACTGCGGCGCCGTACGCGAGAGCGTATGCTCTCCTGAGAATGCTCATCGACCGATCGAATGATTGCGAGAGCGAGACCGGTACAGGAATTAGAACGACACAGTCTAGCGAATGCTCTACCGTTGCTGAAAATGTCTCTTTGGGAAAGGGGGAGGGGGGAGTCGAGAGCGTAAAAAATGGCGAACGCATCGTGTGTAGCTGTTTGCTTCTGTGATTGTTGTTAAATGTAATGTATCGACCTTGGGCAGCTATGACACCATCAATAAAAGCGAGACTGACGCGGCGGGATCGCGCAGTCGTAGAAAGTAAGCCGCAAGCGACACACGCTGGTGTCTTCCTATTAATTATAACAATTGTAAGCTCATCGAGCAAACTCAAGCTTTAGTCTAAACGATCCCGTTCAGAAGGCGTTTGAGCAATTTATGGCGCTTGGCTTCCTAAAATATTATGTCACACCCACGCGTCCGATAAACATTCAGCTAGGGAGTTAGCAGAGGTGTACAATAAACGCAACCGGGCCGGGATAGGCAACACCTTTTTATGTACCTAGGATGTCCAAATAAATCGAAGCTCCGAAGGCAAACGCTGTTCTGTTAGGACAAACGCGACGCGGACCTAAACAGGTACAGCCTCCCACGTAGGATCTCACTAACACACTGCACCAATACAATTAATATTGTTAGCCTATAAGGATCTTTTTATCTGTTAGTAAACTTCACATGTAATAGTAATCCACACAGCGACAGTTCATCAGCCGATAGCCAGGCTTGTGCGAGAAGCGAACAAGTTTCAACAAGGAAGTGTTCGCCGAGATTATGGGGTCGTTAGACATCCATCCACGGACACGGAGCGGAATCCACTCCAGCGCAGGGGAGCTGCTTTTGAGCATTGCGCAATCGCTCAACCCACAGCGTGCCCCTGGTGACGGCAACAACATCCCGAACGTGGCCTTCATTGCAGCGATGACGGCCTTTCCCGGTGTCTTCAGGAGAGCGTTCCAGCACTATATTGATTCCGGGGACCACTTCCCTGACGAGTGGCGGGATCGGGAGCTGCAACAAACGGACAGTAGTTAAGAACGTGTGGCAGTATTTGGCTGAATTTGCGAAAGTGAACGGTATGTGCGCTCTTACCCGATGCCCAAATCCTTGTTTCGTACATCGTCAAACGACGGCTAGATGTTCCGTTCCTGTGCGTTCCTGCGACGGAGCAAAAAAAAAACATCACCGTGAGTATAATCAAGCACATCCGTTGGTGTCCGGAACACTTTGGTTGATGTTATTACCGTCATCGTTAGCGGAATGCGAAACTACTCACCCAACGTATGCACTGGACGTACCGCGCATTCAGCATCCAGAAGTATCGTCTAGCAGAAGAGCGTGTGAAACAACAAGTACAGCACACTGCCTCCCCGCCAGACCGGCAGACATCCACGCGCACGAAACACTCTCCACACTCTCGCGATGGCCACTTGCACGCATCTCAGGCAGTCCTGGATGCTGGAGAGACTCAGCACACGCGCGTTGGTAAGCCTGGCAGGATGTGCACAGCAAACACAAATCACTCGCGCGAGCTTTCTTTCGTGTATTCGGTAACTGGATCGAGCGGAGGTAACAGGCTGCCCCCGAATTCTGTCCGGGGGGCAGGCCGCCCGCCTGTGGTGTTTTCAACGCCGAAAGACGTCGAATTAACGTCGAGCATACACTTTCAAACACTGTGTGTAACGGGCGAATGCGAGGCCGGCACACGGAACACGAAACACTAAATTGAAAACATGAGAAACACGGCAAATCTCTGTTTGCCTACTAGACGACATTAGATAATGACAGTGTGAATTGAAAACACATCTCAGCACACATTGGAAACCATCCATAGGAATAATTAATAAGTAAAAGTCAGGCATGCGTTGAAACCATTATTTAGCAAGCTGAAGTGTGCAACAGACGTTTTTTCCACTGTGTCTCATCTCAGCACCATATTTCATCGAAAATGGCCAGCCGTAAGATCGGAAACCGTCGTAATGATACGTCGTTGCACCTGGAACAACTGACGTGTGAACTGAAGAACAAACTGAACGAACTGCCGCGAGTGAGCAACGTGACATCAGATGACAACGGACCATGCACAGTGGCAGATTTAAGGGCTTGGGAGTACAAGAATTTCGTTTTTATGCCGGACGATATGAAGCGTTTTTACCTGTCGACCGATGGGATGCACACGAGCTGGACTTACAATTATTCGAAGCGCGCAAAATTACGTGTAGGCCACCTCTACATACCTAAATTGACACACATCCAGAACCTCGAACTGAAAGGACCGGGAACTGTGTTCGAGCTCGACCGCATAGGTGACAGGGGTTTTGTTTTACTGGTGTACAAGACAAATGTTACAACCCGTCCGGAAATTTATTTGTTGGAAGTGGGATCGTGGAAGTGGACACTGTTGGCGGACTCCTTTACGACCTACTTACGCATGAGCATCGAGCATCTCGGGCTACCATGTTGGCAGTTAGCCTTTGCCAGCTGTCGCCTGCCAGGGTGGGCTGAACAGCTGTTTTTGGTGCTGGCTCCACATTTGCTGTTGGACTATGACGAAATGCTAGCAGCGAAGAGCGCGCCGGTATACCAACGAGCGCAGCACCCGCTCAATGTGCTAGATCCGGCTAGATTTTGGACCACGGTACGACGCATGCGCTCGGCACATAAATAGCCAACGACCAACGACCAACGAGAACGAGGTGGCCATTACGGAGGATTACTTTACTTTACCATTACGATAGACCATTACGCATTTAAAATAATCAATAAATAGCCACTGCACGGCCACTGTTTCAATTACATAGAAATGTAGTTTTATTTCTATCTAAAGCTAGCTTTGGTTTTCTCCCATTCGCATTCCCATTCCGCATTCCAGGGACCAGCTTTGCCCGTGAACAACACAACACACATGGTTTGGTCTGATAATTGTACACAGTTTTGCGATTGTATCGAAGGATCGAATAAAATTGCTTCACAAACTTTACCAACCACCCCCAACCCAGAAGCGGGTTCCTTGACTGGGTTTTACCCGTCGCAGCAGTATATGGGCACCTGGGCAATACACAGTGCCGGACAGACAGCACTGCGCAACGAACACAACTCACACATCACGCACACACACACATACACACACACATCATTTGTTTATTTACACCCACACAATTCATTACCTTGCACCGTTCGATATTCAGACATTGTGCGAGAAGCGACCGCGTTGCCGGGCCAGTATGAATGCGGTGCGTTTATAGTGCAGTGCCGGGTACGCGCGTGTTTGGCGCACTACTGTGAGGCGAAACTAACAACGACGCCGGTGATTCGCGATGCTGGGAAAAGGTGCGCCAGTGGGAATGATGGCTTGTACAGCGCGCACAGCTGCCAGTACTGCTCGCCGCCTGCGAAGGGCCCGCTCAACGGGGCCAGCTTTGTATGGGCGTGCGTCTATGCGGCAGTGTCGAAAATTCGTGATTTTTTCGCAACTACCCCCACGGGGGACTAAAAACGACGGCGGCGGGGGCAAAAGGAGTGGCAATGGGCGTGGTCTGGTTGTTTGTACAACGCGTACGTCGGTGCCATCACTGGCACCTGGCACTGGGTACAATAATATTACAATGTGCATGTTCATAGGCGACGACATAGTTTAAAAAAAAAACGATGACACTTAGCGTCTGAAACCGTCGTCGTTGGTCTAAATAAACGCGTCCTCGAGGCGAAAAGGCGCGCACGCATTAAACGTCGGGTAAAAGGTCGGCCACACATTATGCTTAAGCGACTGGAAAACAGAAACTCCACATAAAAAAAAAAAAAAAAACAAAAAAAAAACAAAACGAAAGTTTCAAAAAGCTTCAGTAGAGTAGTGATGGGATTCGAATCCCGGGGCGGCCCTGCCATGTGAAGACCGGCGCCGCTTTAGCGTCGGCCACCGGACCACTTGTGCGAGGAGAAGGAAAGGTAGTGACAAAAGCGCCAAAGTACATACGGTTGATACACTGACACATTCTCACTGCGGCGCCGTACGCGAGAGCGTATGCTCTCCTGAGAATGCTCATCGACCGATCGAATGATTGCGAGAGCGAGACCGGTACAGGAATTAGAACGACACAGTCTAGCGAATGCTCTACCGTTGCTGAAAATGTCTCTTTAGGAAAGGGGGAGGGGGGAGTCGAGAGCGTAAAAAATGGCGAACGCATCGTGTGTAGCTGTTTGCTTCTGTGATTGTTGTTAAATGTAATATATCGACCTTGGGCAGCTATGACACCATCAATAAAACCGAGACTGACGCGGCGGGATCGCGCAGTCGTAGAAAGTAAGCCGCAAGCGACACACGCTGGTGTCTTCCTATTAATTCTAACAATTGTAAGCTCATCGAGCAAACTCAAGCTTTAGTCTAAACGATCCCGTTCAGAAGGCGTTTGAGCAATTTATGGCGCTTGGCTTCCTAAAATATTATGTCACACCCACGCGTCCGATAAACATTCAGCTAGGGAGTTAGCAGAGGTGTACAATAAACGCAACCGGGCCAGGATAGGCAACACCTTTTTATGTACCCATGTCGGCACATAAATAGCCAACGACCAACGACCAACGAGAACGAGGTGGCCATTACGGAGGATTACTTTACCATTACGATAGACCATTACGCATTTAAAATAATCAATAAATAGCCACTGCACGGCCACTGTTTCAATTACATAGAAATGTAGTTTTATTTCTATCTAAAGCTAGCTTTGGTTTCCTTCCATTCGCATTCCCATTCCGCTTTCCAGGGACCAGCTTTGCCCGTGAACAACACAACACACATGGTTTGGTCTGATAATTGTACACAGTTTTGCGATTGTATCGAAGGATCGAATAAAATTGCTTCACACACTTCACCAACCACCCCCAACCCAGAAGCGGGTTCCTTGACTGGGTTTTACCCGTAGTAGTATATGGGCACCTGGGCAATACGCAGTGCCGGACAGACAGCACTGCGCAACGAACACAACTTACACATCACCCACACACACACATACACACACATCATTTGTTTATTTACACCCACACAAATCATTACCTTGCACCGTTCGATATTCAGACATTGTGCGAGAAGCGACCGCGTTGCCGGGCCAGTATGAATGCGGTGCGTTTATAGTGCAGTGCTGGGTACGCGCGTGTTTGGCGCACTACTGTGAGGCGAAACTAACAACGACGCCGGTGATTCGCGATGCTGGGAAAAGGTGCGCCAGTGGGAATGATGGCTTGTACAGCGCGCACAGCTGCCAGTACTGCTCGCCGCCTGAGAAGGGCCCGATCAACGCGGCCAGCTTTGTATGGGCGTGCGTCTATGCGGCAGTGTCGAAAATTCGTGATTTTTTCGCAACTACCCCCACGGGGGACTAAAAACGACGGCGGCGGGGGCAAAAGGAGTGGCAATGGGCGTGGTCTGGTTGTTTGTACAACGCGTACGTCGGTGCCATCACTGGTGCCGGTACAATAATATTACAATGTGCATGTTCATAGGCGACGACATAGTTTAAAAAAAAAACGATGACACTTAGCGTCTGAAACCGTCGTCGTTGGTCTAAATAAACGCGTCCTCGAGGCGAAAAGGCGCGCACGCATTAAACGTCGGGTAAAAGGTCGGCCACACATTATGCTTAAGCGACTGGAAAACAGAAACTCCACATAAAAAAAAAAAAAAAACAAAAAAAACAAAACGAAAGTTTCAAAAAGCTTCAGTAGAGTAGTGATGGGATTCGAATCCCGGGGCGGCCCTGCCATGTGAAGACGACCGGCGCCGCTTTAGCGTCGGCCACCGGACCACTTGAGAGAGGTGAAGGAAAGGTAGTGACAAAAGCGCCAAAGTACATACGGTTGATACACTGACACATTCTCACTGCGGCGCCGTACGCGAGAGCGTATGCTCTCCTGAGAATGCTCATCGACCGATCGAATGATTGCGAGAGCGAGACCGGTACAGGAATTAGAACGACACAGTCTAGCGAATGCTCTACCGTTGCTGAAAATGTCTCTTTAGGAAAGGGGGAGGGGGGAGTCGAGAGCGTAAAAAATGGCGAACGCATCGTGTGTAGCTGTTTGCTTCTGTGATTGTTGTTAAATGTAATGTATCGACCTTGGGCAGCTATGACACCATCAATAAAAGCGAGACTGACGCGGCGGGATCGCGCAGTCGTAGAAAGTAAGCCGCAAGCGACACACGCTGGTGTCTTCCTATTAATTATAACAATTGTAAGCTCATCGAGCAAACTCAAGCTATAGTCTAAACGATCCCGTTCAGAAGGCGTTTGAGCAATTTATGGCGCTTGGCTTCCTAAAATATTATGTCACACCCACGCGTCCGATAAACATTCAGCTAGGGAGTTAGCAGAGGTGTACAATAAACGCAACCGGGCCAAGATAGGCAACACCTTTTTATGTACCCATTTCGGCACATAAATAGCCAACGACCAACGAGAACGAGAACGAGGTGGCCATTACGGAGGATTACTTTACCATTACGATAGACCATTACGCATTTAAAATAATCAATAAATAGCCACTGCACGGCCACTGTTTCAATTACATAGAAATGTAGTTTTATTTCTATCTAAAGCTAGCTTTGGTTTCCTCCCATTCGCATTCCCATTCCGCTTTCCAGGGACCAGCTTTGCCCGTGAACAACACAACACACATGGTTTGGTCTGATAATTGTACACAGTTTTGCGATTGTATCGAAGGATCGAATAAAATTGCTTCACACACTTCACCAACCACCCCCACCCAGAAGCGGGTTCCTTGACTGTGTTAACCCGTAGCAGTATATGGGCACCTGGGCAATACGCAGTGCCGGACAGACAGCACTGCGCAACGAACACAACTTACACATCACCCACACACACACATACACACACATCATTTGTTTATTTACACCCACACAAATCATTACCTTGCACCGTTCGATATTCAGACATTGTGCGAGAAGCGACCGCGTTGCCGGGCCAGTATGAATGCGGTGCGTTTATAGTGCAGTGCTGGGTACGCGCGTGTTTGGCGCACTACTGTGAGGCGAAACTAACAACGACGCCGGTGATTCGCGATGCTGGGAAAAGGTGCGCCAGTGGGAATGATGGCTTGTACAGCGCGCACAGCTGCCAGTACTGCTCGCCGCCTGAGAAGGGCCCGATCAACGCGGCCAGCTTTGTATGGGCGTGCGTCTATGCGGCAGTGTCGAAAATTCGTGATTTTTTCGCAACTACCCCCACGGGGGACTAAAAACGACGGCGGCGGGGGCAAAAGGAGTGGCAATGGGCGTGGTCTGGTTGTTTGTACAACGCGTACGTCGGTGCCATCACTGGCACCTGGCACTGGGTACAATAATATTACAATGTGCATGTTCATAGGCGACGACATAGTTTAAAAAAAAAACGATGACACTTAGCGTCTGAAACCGTCGTCGTTGGTCTAAATAAACGCGTCCTCGAGGCGAAAAGGCGCGCACGCATTAAACGTCGGGTAAAAGGTCGGCCACACATTATGCTTAAGCGACTGGAAAACAGAAACTCCACATAAAAAAAAAAAAAAAAAACAAAAAAAAAACAAAACGAAAGTTTCAAAAAGCTTCAGTAGAGTAGTGATGGGATTCGAATCCCGGGGCGGCCCTGCCATGTGAAGACGACCGGCGCCGCTTTAGCGTCGGCCACCGGACCACTTGTGAGAGGTGAAGGAAAGGTAGTGACAAAAGCGCCAAAGTACATACGGTTGATACACTGACACATTCTCACTGCGGCGCCGTACGCGAGAGCGTATGCTCTCCTGAGAATGCTCATCGACCGATCGAATGATTGCGAGAGCGAGACCGGTACAGGAATTAGAACGACACAGTCTAGCGAATGCTCTACCGTTGCTGAAAATGTCTCTTTAGGAAAGGGGGAGGGGGGAGTCGAGAGCGTAAAAAATGGCGAACGCATCGTGTGTAGCTGTTTGCTTCTGTGATTGTTGTTAAATGTAATATATCGACCTTGGGCAGCTATGACACCATCAATAAAACCGAGACTGACGCGGCGGGATCGCGCAGTCGTAGAAAGTAAGCCGCAAGCGACACACGCTGGTGTCTTCCTATTAATTCTAACAATTGTAAGCTCATCGAGCAAACTCAAGCTTTAGTCTAAACGATCCCGTTCAGAAGGCGTTTGAGCAATTTATGGCGCTTGGCTTCCTAAAATATTATGTCACACCCACGCGTCCGATAAACATTCAGCTAGGGAGTTAGCAGAGGTGTACAATAAACGCAACCGGGCCAGGATAGGCAACACCTTTTTATGTACCCATGTCGGCACATAAATAGCCAACGACCAACGACCAACGAGAACGAGGTGGCCATTACGGAGGATTACTTTACCATTACGATAGACCATTACGCATTTAAAATAATCAATAAATAGCCACTGCACGGCCACTGTTTCAATTACATAGAAATGTAGTTTTATTTCTATCTAAAGCTAGCTTTGGTTTCCTTCCATTCGCATTCCCATTCCGCTTTCCAGGGACCAGCTTTGCCCGTGAACAACACAACACACATGGTTTGGTCTGATAATTGTACACAGTTTTGCGATTGTATCGAAGGATCGAATAAAATTGCTTCACACACTTCACCAACCACCCCCAACCCAGAAGCGGGTTCCTTGACTGGGTTTTACCCGTAGTAGTATATGGGCACCTGGGCAATACGCAGTGCCGGACAGACAGCACTGCGCAACGAACACAACTTACACATCACCCACACACACACATACACACACATCATTTGTTTATTTACACCCACACAAATCATTACCTTGCACCGTTCGATATTCAGACATTGTGCGAGAAGCGACCGCGTTGCCGGGCCAGTATGAATGCGGTGCGTTTATAGTGCAGTGCTGGGTACGCGCGTGTTTGGCGCACTACTGTGAGGCGAAACTAACAACGACGCCGGTGATTCGCGATGCTGGGAAAAGGTGCGCCAGTGGGAATGATGGCTTGTACAGCGCGCACAGCTGCCAGTACTGCTCGCCGCCTGAGAAGGGCCCGATCAACGCGGCCAGCTTTGTATGGGCGTGCGTCTATGCGGCAGTGTCGAAAATTCGTGATTTTTTCGCAACTACCCCCACGGGGGACTAAAAACGACGGCGGCGGGGGCAAAAGGAGTGGCAATGGGCGTGGTCTGGTTGTTTGTACAACGCGTACGTCGGTGCCATCACTGGTGCCGGTACAATAATATTACAATGTGCATGTTCATAGGCGACGACATAGTTTAAAAAAAAACGATGACACTTAGCGTCTGAAACCGTCGTCGTTGGTCTAAATAAACGCGTCCTCGAGGCGAAAAGGCGCGCACGCATTAAACGTCGGGTAAAAGGTCGGCCACACATTATGCTTAAGCGACTGGAAAACAGAAACTCCACATAAAAAAAAAAAAAAACAAAAAAAAACAAAACGAAAGTTTCAAAAAGCTTCAGTAGAGTAGTGATGGGATTCGAATCCCGGGGCGGCCCTGCCATGTGAAGACGACCGGCGCCGCTTTAGCGTCGGCCACCGGACCACTTGTGCGAGAGTGAAGGAAAGGTAGTGACAAAAGCGCCAAAGTACATACGGTTGATACACTGACACATTCTCACTGCGGCGCCGTACGCGAGAGCGTATGCTCTCCTGAGAATGCTCATCGACCGATCGAATGATTGCGAGAGCGAGACCGGTACAGGAATTAGAACGACACAGTCTAGCGAATGCTCTACCGTTGCTGAAAATGTCTCTTTAGGAAAGGGGGAGGGGGGAGTCGAGAGCGTAAAAAATGGCGAACGCATCGTGTGTAGCTGTTTGCTTCTGTGATTGTTGTTAAATGTAATGTATCGACCTTGGGCAGCTATGACACCATCAATAAAAGCGAGACTGACGCGGCGGGATCGCGCAGTCGTAGAAAGTAAGCCGCAAGCGACACACGCTGGTGTCTTCCTATTAATTATAACAATTGTAAGCTCATCGAGCAAACTCAAGCTATAGTCTAAACGATCCCGTTCAGAAGGCGTTTGAGCAATTTATGGCGCTTGGCTTCCTAAAATATTATGTCACACCCACGCGTCCGATAAACATTCAGCTAGGGAGTTAGCAGAGGTGTACAATAAACGCAACCGGGCCAAGATAGGCAACACCTTTTTATGTACCCATTTCGGCACATAAATAGCCAACGACCAACGAGAACGAGAACGAGGTGGCCATTACGGAGGATTACTTTACCATTACGATAGACCATTACGCATTTAAAATAATCAATAAATAGCCACTGCACGGCCACTGTTTCAATTACATAGAAATGTAGTTTTATTTCTATCTAAAGCTAGCTTTGGTTTCCTCCCATTCGCATTCCCATTCCGCTTTCCAGGGACCAGCTTTGCCCGTGAACAACACAACACACATGGTTTGGTCTGATAATTGTACACAGTTTTGCGATTGTATCGAAGGATCGAATAAAATTGCTTCACACACTTCACCAACCACCCCCACCCAGAAGCGGGTTCCTTGACTGTGTTAACCCGTAGCAGTATATGGGCACCTGGGCAATACGCAGTGCCGGACAGACAGCACTGCGCAACGAACACAACTTACACATCACCCACACACACACATACACACACATCATTTGTTTATTTACACCCACACAAATCATTACCTTGCACCGTTCGATATTCAGACATTGTGCGAGAAGCGACCGCGTTGCCGGGCCAGTATGAATGCGGTGCGTTTATAGTGCAGTGCTGGGTACGCGCGTGTTTGGCGCACTACTGTGAGGCGAAACTAACAACGACGCCGGTGATTCGCGATGCTGGGAAAAGGTGCGCCAGTGGGAATGATGGCTTGTACAGCGCGCACAGCTGCCAGTACTGCTCGCCGCCTGAGAAGGGCCCGATCAACGCGGCCAGCTTTGTATGGGCGTGCGTCTATGCGGCAGTGTCGAAAATTCGTGATTTTTTCGCAACTACCCCCACGGGGGACTAAAAACGACGGCGGCGGGGGCAAAAGGAGTGGCAATGGGCGTGGTCTGGTTGTTTGTACAACGCGTACGTCGGTGCCATCACTGGTGCCGGTACAATAATATTACAATGTGCATGTTCATAGGCGACGACATAGTTTAAAAAAAAACGATGACACTTAACGTCTGAAACCGTCGTCGTTGGTCTAAATAAACGTGTCCTCGAGGCGAAAAGGCGCGCACGCATTAAACGTCAGGTAAAAGGTCGGCCACACATTATGCTTAAGCGACTGGAAAACAGAAACTCCACATAAAAAAAAAGAAAAAAAAAAACAAAACAAAAGTTTCAAAAAGCTTCAATAGAGAGAGAGTAGTAGTGATGGGATTTGAATCCCGGGCGGCCCCTGCCATGTGAAGACGACCGGCGCCGCTTTAGCGTCGGCCACCGGACCACTTGTGCGAGATGTAGGAAAGGTAGTGACAAAAGCGCCAAAGTACATACGGTTGATACACTGACACATTCTCACTGCGGCGCCGTACGCGAGAGCGTATGCTCTCCTGAGAATGCTCATCGACCGATCGAATGATTGCGAGAGCGAGACCGGTACAGGAATTAGAACGACACAGTCTAGCGAATGCTCTACCGTTGCTGAAAATGTCTCTTTAGGAAAGGGGGAGGGGGGAGTCGAGAGCGTAAAAAATGGCGAACGCATCGTGTGTAGCTGTTTGCTTCTGTGATTGTTGTTAAATGTAATGTATCGACCTTGGGCAGCTATGACACCATCAATAAAAGCGAGACTGACGCGGCGGGATCGCGCAGTCGTAGAAAGTAAGCCGCAAGCGACACACGCTGGTGTCTTCCTATTAATTATAACAATTGTAAGCTCATCGAGCAAACTCAAGCTATAGTCTAAACGATCCCGTTCAGAAGGCGTTTGAGCAATTTATGGCGCTTGGCTTCCTAAAATATTATGTCACACCCACGCGTCCGATAAACATTCAGCTAGGGAGTTAGCAGAGGTGTACAATAAACGCAACCGGGCCAAGATAGGCAACACCTTTTTATGTACCCATTTCGGCACATAAATAGCCAACGACCAACGAGAACGAGAACGAGGTGGCCATTACGGAGGATTACTTTACCATTACGATAGACCATTACGCATTTAAAATAATCAATAAATAGCCACTGCACGGCCACTGTTTCAATTACATAGAAATGTAGTTTTATTTCTATCTAAAGCTAGCTTTGGTTTCCTCCCATTCGCATTCCCATTCCGCATTCCAGGGACCAGCTTTGCCCGTGAACAACACAACACACATGGTTTGGTCTGATAATTGTACACAGTTTTGCGATTGTATCGAAGGATCGAATAAAATTGCTTCACAAACTTCACCAACCACCCCCAACCCAGAAGCGGGTTCCTTGACTGGGTTTTACCCGTAGCAGCAGTATATGGGCACCTGGGCAATACACAGTGCCGGACAGACAGCACTGCGCAACGAACACAACTTACACATCACCCACACACACACACATACACACACATCATTTGTTTATTTACACCCACACAAATCATTACCTTGCACCGTTCGATATTCAGACATTGTGCGAGAAGCGACCGCGTTGCCGGGCCAGTATGAATGCGGTGCGTTTATAGTGCAGTGCTGGGTACGCGCGTGTTTGGCGCACTACTGTGAGGCGAAACTAACAACGACGCCGGTGATTCGCGATGCTGGGAAAAGGTGCGCCAGTGGGAATGATGGCTTGTACAGCGCGCACAGCTGCCAGTACTGCTCGCCGCCTGCGAAGGGCCCGATCAACGCGGCCAGCTTTGTATGGGCGTGCGTCTATGCGGCAGTGTCGAAAATTCGTGATTTTTTCGCAACTACCCCCACGGGGGACTAAAAACGACGGCGGCGGGGGCAAAAGGAGTGGCAATGGGCGTGGTCTGGTTGTTTGTACAACGCGTACGTCGGTGCCATCACTGGCACCTGGCACTGGTACAATAATATTACAATGTGCATGTTCATAGGCGACGACATAGTTTAAAAAAAAAAAACGATGACACTTAACGTCTGAAACCGTCGTCGTTGGTCTAAATAAACGCGTCCTCGAGGCGAAAAGGCGCGCACGCATTAAACGTCGGGTAAAAGGTCGGCCACACATTATGCTTAAGCGACTGGAAAACAGAAACTCCACATAAAAAAAAAAAAAAAAAAACAAAACGAAAATTTCAAAAAGCTTCAGTAGAGTAGTGATGGGATTTGAATCCCGGGGCGGCCCTGCCATGTGAAGACCGGCGCCGCTGTAGCGTCGGCCACCGGACCACTTGTGCGAGGAGAAGGAAAGGTAGTGACAAAAGCGCCAAAGTACATACGGTTGATACACTGACACATTCTCACTGCGGCGCCGTACGCGAGAGCGTATGCTCTCCTGAGAATGCTCATCGACCGATCGAATGATTGCGAGAGCGAGACCGGTACAGGAATTAGAACGACACAGTCTAGCGAATGCTCTACCGTTGCTGAAAATGTCTCTTTCGGAAAGGGGGAGGGGGGAGTCGAGAGCGTAAAAAATGGCGAACGCATCGTGTGTAGCTGTTTGCTTCTGTGATTGTTGTTAAATGTAATGTATCGACCTTGGGCAGCTATGACACCATCAATAAAAGCGAGACTGACGCGGCGGGATCGCGCAGTCGTAGAAAGTAAGCCGCAAGCGACACACGCTGGTGTCTTCCTATTAATTATAACAATTGTAAGCTCATCGAGCAAACTCAAGCTTTAGTCTAAACGATCCCGTTCAGAAGGCGTTTGAGCAATTTATGGCGCTTGGCTTCCTAAAATATTATGTCACACCCACGCGTCCGATAAACATTCAGCTAGGGAGTTAGCAGAGGTGTACAATAAACGCAACCGGGCCGGGATAGGCAACACCTTTTTATGTACCTAGGATGTCCAAATAAATCGAAGCTCCGAAGGCAAACGCTGTTCTGTTAGGACAAACGCGACGCGGACCTAAACAGGTACAGCCTCCCACGTAGGATCTCACTAACACACTTCACCAATACAATTAATATTGTTAGCCTATAAGGATCTTTTTATCTGTTAGTAAACTTCACATGTAATAGTAATCCACACAGCGACAGTTCATCAGCCGATAGCCAGGCTTGTGCGAGAAGCGAACAAGTTTCAACAAGGAAGTGTTCGTCGAGATTATGGGGTCGTTAGACATCCATCCACGGACACGGAGCGGAATCCACTCCAGCGCAGGGGAGCTGCTTTTGAGCATTGCGCAATCGCTCAACCCACAGCGTGCCCCTGGTGACGGCAACAACATCCCGAACGTGGCCTTCATTGCAGCGATGACGGCCTTTCCCGGTGTCTTCAGGAGAGCGTTCCAGCACTATATTGATTCCGGGGACCACTTCCCTGACGAGTGGCGGGATCGGGAGCTGCAACAAACGGACAGTAGTTAAGAACGTGTGGCAGTATTTGGCTGAATTTGCGAAAGTGAACGGTATGTGCGCTCTTACCCGATGCCCAAATCCTTGTTTCGTACATCGTCAAACGACGGCTAGATGTTCCGTTCCTGTGCGTTCCTGCGACGGAGCAAAAAAAAAAAAACATCACCGTGAGTATAATCAAGCACATCCGTTGGTGTCCGGAACACGTTGGTTGATGTTATTACCGTCATCGTTAGCGGAATGCGAAACTACTCACCCAACGTATGCACTGGACGTACCGCGCATTCAGCATCCAGAAGTATCGTCTAGCAGAAGAGCGTGTGAAATAACAAGTACAGCACACTGCCTCCCCGCCAGACCGGCAGACATCCACGCGCACGAAACACTCTCCACACTCTCGCGATGGCCACTTGCACGCATCTCAGGCAGTCCTGGATGCTGGAGAGACTCAGCACACGCGCGTTGGTAAGCCTGGCAGGATGTGCACAGCAAACACAAATCACTCGCGCGAGCTTTCTTTCGTGTATTCGGTAACTGGATCGAGCGGAGGTAACAGGCTGCCCCCGAATTCTGTCCGGGGGGCAGGCCGCCCGCCTGTGGTGTTTTCAACGCCGAAAGACGTCGAATTAACGTCGAGCATACACTTTCAAACACTGTGTGTAACGGGCGAATGCGAGGCCGGCACACGGAACACGAAACACTAAATTGAAAACATGAGAAACACGGCAAATCTCTGTTTGCCTACTAGACGACATTAGATAATGACAGTGTGAATTGAAAACACATCTCAGCACACATTGGAAACCATCCATAGGAATAATTAATAAGTAAAAGTCAGGCATGCGTTGAAACCATTATTTAGCAAGCTGAAGTGTGCAACAGACGCTTTTTCCACTGTGTCTCATCTCAGCACCATATTTCATCGAAAATGGCCAGCCGTAAGATCGGAAACCGTCGTAATGATACGTCGTTGCACCTGGAGCAACTGACGTGTGAACTGAAGAACAAACTGAACGAACTGCCGCGAGTGAGCAACGTGACATCAGATGACAACGGACCATGCACAGTGGCAGATTTAAGGGCTTGGGAGTACAAGAATTTCGTTTTTATGCCGGACGATATGAAGCGTTTTTACCTGTCGACCGATGGGATGCACACGAGCTGGACTTACAATTATTCGAAGCGCGCAAAATTACGTGTAGGCCACCTCTACATACCTAAATTGACACACATCCAGAACCTCGAACTGAAAGGACCGGGAACTGTGTTCGAGCTCGACCGCATAGGTGACAGGGGTTTCGTTTTACTCGTGTACAAGACAAACGTTACAACCCGTCCGGAAATTTATTTGTTGGAAGTGGGATCGTGGAAGTGGACACTGTTGGCGGACTCCTTTACGACCTACTTACGCATGAGCATCGAGCATCTCGGGCTACCATGTTGGCAGTTAGCCTTTGCCAGCTGTCGCCTGCCAGGGTGGGCTGAACAGCTGTTTTTGGTGCTGGCTCCACATTTGCTGTTGGACTATGACGAAATGCTAGGAGCGAAGAGCGCGCCGGTATACCAACGAGCGCAGCACCCGCTCAATGTGCTAGATCCGGCTAGATTTTGGACCACGGTACGACGCATGCGCTCGGCACATAAATAGCCAACGACCAACGAGAACGAGAACGAGGTGGCCATTACGGAGGATTACTTTACCATTACGATAGACCATTACGCATTTAAAATAATCAATAAATAGCCACTGCACGGCCACTGTTTCAATTACATAGAAATGTAGTTTTATTTCTATCTAAAGCTAGCTTTGGTTTCCTCCCATTCGCATTCCCATTCCGCATTCCAGGGACCAGCTTTGCCCGTGAACAACACAACACACATGGTTTGGTCTGATAATTGTACACAGTTTTGCGATTGTATCGAAGGATCGAATAAAATTGCTTCACACACTTCACCAACCACCCCCAACCCAGAAGCGGGTTCCTTGACTGGGTTTTACCCGTAGCAGCAGTATATGGGCACCTGGGCAATACACAGTGCCGGACAGACAGCACTGCGCAACGAGCACAACTAACACATCACCCACACACACACACACATACACACACATCATTTGTTTATTTACACCCACACAAATCATTACCTTGCACCGTTCGATATTCAGACATTGTGCGAGAAGCGACCGCGTTGCCGGGCCAGTATGAATGCGGTGCGTTTATAGTGCAGTGCTGGGTTCGCGCGTGTTTGGCGCACTACTGTGAGGCGAAACTAACAACGACGCCGGTGATTCGCGATGCTGGGAAAAGGTGCGCCAGTGGGAATGATGGCTTGTACAGCGCGCACAGCTGCCAGTACTGCTCGCCGCCTGCGAAGGGCCCGATCAACGCGGCCAGCTTTGTATGGGCGTGCGTCTATGCGGCAGTGTCGAAAATTCGTGATTTTTTCGCAACTACCCCCACGGGGGACTAAAAACGACGGCGGCGGGGGCAAAAGGAGTGGCAATGGGCGTGGTCTGGTTGTTTGTACAACGCGTACGTCGGTGCCATCACTGGCACCTGGCACTGGGTACAATAATATTACAATGTGCATGTTCATAGGCGACGACATAGTTTAAAAAAAAAACGATGACACTTAGCGTCTGAAACCGTCGTCGTTGGTCTAAATAAACGCGTCCTCGAGGCGAAAAGGCGCGCACGCATTAAACGTCGGGTAAAAGGTCGGCCACACATTATGCTTAAGCGACTGGAAAACAGAAACTCCACATAAAAAAAAAAAAAAAAAAAAAAAACAAAACGAAAGTTTCAAAAAGCTTCAGTAGAGTAGTGATGGGATTCGAATCCCGGGGCGGCCCTGCCATGTGAAGACCGGCGCCGCTGTAGCGTCGGCCACCGGACCACTTGTGCGAGGAGAAGGAAAGGTAGTGACAAAAGCGCCAAAGTACATACGGTTGATACACTGACACATTCTCACTGCGGCGCCGTACGCGAGAGCGTATGCTCTCCTGAGAATGCTCATCGACCGATCGAATGATTGCGAGAGCGAGACCGGTACAGGAATTAGAACGACACAGTCTAGCGAATGCTCTACCGTTGCTGAAAATGTCTCTTTCGGAAAGGGGGAGGGGGGAGTCGAGAGCGTAAAAAATGGCGAACGCATCGTGTGTAGCTGTTTGCTTCTGTGATTGTTGTTAAATGTAATGTATCGACCTTGGGCAGCTATGACACCATCAATAAAACCGAGACTGACGCGGCGGGATCGCGCAGTCGTAGAAAGTAAGCCGCAAGCGACACACGCTGGTGTCTTCCTATTAATTCTAACAATTGTAAGCTCATCGAGCAAACTCAAGCTTTAGTCTAAACGATCCCGTTCAGAAGGCGTTTGAGCAATTTATGGCGCTTGGCTTCCTAAAATATTATGTTACACCCACGCGTCCGATAAACATTCAGCTAGGGAGTTAGCAGAGGTGTACAATAAACGCAACCGGGCCAGGATAGGCAACACCTTTTTATGTACCCATGTCGGCACATAAATAGCCAACGACCAACGACCAACGAGAACGAGGTGGCCATTACGGAGGATTACTTTACCATTACGATAGACCATTACGCATTTAAAATAATCAATAAATAGCCTCTGCACGGCCACTGTTTCAATTACATAGAAATGTAGTTTTATTTCTATCTAAAGCTAGCTTTGGTTTCCTCCCATTCGCATTCCCATTCCGCTTTCCAGGGACCAGCTTTGCCCGTGAACAACACAACACACATGGTTTGGTCTGATAATTGTACACAGTTTTGCGATTGTTTGCTTCACAAACTTTACCAACCACCCCCAACCCAGAAGCGGGTTCCTTGACTGGGTTTTACCCGTAGTAGTATATGGGCACCTGGGCAATACGCAGTGCCGGACAGACAGCACTGCGCAACGAACACAACTTACACATCACCCACACACACACATACACACACATCATTTGTTTATTTACACCCACACAAATCATTACCTTGCACCGTTCGATATTCAAACATTGTGCGAGAAGCGACCGCGTTGCCGGGCCAGTATGAATGCGGTGCGTTTATAGTGCAGTGCTGGGTACGCGCGTGTTTGGCGCACTACTGTGAGGCGAAACTAACAACGACGCCGGTGATTCGCGATGCTGGGAAAAGGTGCGCCAGTGGGAATGATGGCTTGTACAGCGCGCACAGCTGCCAGTACTGCTCGCCGCCTGCGAAGGGCCCGATCAACGCGGCCAGCTTTGTATGGGCGTGCGTCTATGCGGCAGTGTCGAAAATTCGTGATTTTTTCGCAACTACCCCCACGGGGGACTAAAAACGACGGCGGCGGGGGCAAAAGGAGTGGCAATGGGCGTGGTCTGGTTGTTTGTACAACGCGTACGTCGGTGCCATCACTGGTGCCGGTACAATAATATTACAATGTGCATGTTCATAGGCGACGACATAGTTTAAAAAAAAAAACGATGACACTTATCGTCTGAAACCGTCGTCGTTGGTCTAAATAAACGCGTCCTCGAGGCGAAAAGGCGCGCACGCATTAAACGTCGGGTAAAAGGTCGGCCACACATTATGCTTAAGCGACTGGAAAACAGAAACTCCACATAAAAAAAAAAAAAACAAAACAAAACGAAAGTTTCAAAAAGCTTCAGTAGAGTAGTGATGGGATTCGATTCCCGGGGCGGCCCTGCCATGTGAAGACCGGCGCCGCTGTAGCGTCGGCCACCGGACCACCTGTGGGAAGCAAAGGAAAGGTAGTGACAAAAGCGCCAAAGTACATACGGTTGATACACTGACACATTCTCACTGCGGCGCCGTACGCGAGAGCGTATGCTCTCCTGAGAATGCTCATCGACCGATCGAATGATGGCGAGAGCGAGACCGGTACAGGAATTAGAACGACACAGTCTAGCGAATGCTCTACCGTTGCTGAAAATGTCTCTTTCGGAAAGGGGGAGGGGGGAGTCGAGAGCGTAAAAAATGGCGAACGCATCGTGTGTAGCTGTTTGCTTCTGTGATTGTTGTTAAATGTAATGTATCGACCTTGGGCAGCTATGACACCATCAATAAAAGCGAGACTGACGCGGCGGGATCGCGCAGTCGTAGAAAGTAAGCCGCAAGCGACACACGCTGGTGTCTTCCTATTAATTCTAACAATTGTAAGCTCATCGAGCAAACTCAAGCTTTAGTCTAAACGATCCCGTTCAGAAGGCGTTTGAGCAATTTATGGCGCTTGGCTTCCTAAAATATTATGTCACACCCACGCGTCCGATAAACATTCAGCTAGGGAGTTAGCAGAGGTGTACAATAAACGCAACCGGGCCAGGATAGGCAACACCTTTTTATGTACCCATGTCGGCACATAAATAGCCAACGACCAACGACCAACGAGAACGAGGTGGCCATTACGGAGGATTACTTTACCATTACGATAGACCATTACGCATTTAAAATAATCAATAAATAGCCACTGCACGGCCACTGTTTCAATTACATAGAAATGTAGTTTTATTTCTATCTAAAGCTAGCTTTGGTTTCCTCCCATTCGCATTCCCATTCCGCTTTCCAGGGACCAGCTTTGCCCGTGAACAACACAACACACATGGTTTGGTCTGATAATTGTACACAGTTTTGCGATTGTATCGAAGGATCGAATAAAATTGCTTCACACACTTCACCAACCACCCCCAACCCAGAAGCGGGTTCCTTGACTGGGTTTTACCCGTAGCAGCAGTATATGGGCACCTGGGCAATACGCAGTGCCGGACAGACAGCACTGCGCAACGAACACAACTTACACATCACCCACACACACACATACACACACATCATTTGTTTATTTACACCCACACAAATCATTACCTTGCACCGTTCGATATTCAGACATTGTGCGAGAAGCGACCGCGTTGCCGGGCCAGTATGAATGCGGTGCGTTTATAGTGCAGTGCTGGGTACGCGCGTGTTTGGCGCACTACTGTGAGGCGAAACTAACAACGACGCCGGTGATTCGCGATGCTGGGAAAAGGTGCGCCAGTGGGAATGATGGCTTGTACAGCGCGCACAGCTGCCAGTACTGCTCGCCGCCTGAGAAGGGCCCGATCAACGCGGCCAGCTTTGTATGGGCGTGCGTCTATGCGGCAGTGTCGAAAATTCGTGATTTTTTCGCAACTACCCCCACGGGGGACTAAAAACGACGGCGGCGGGGGCAAAAGGAGTGGCAATGGGCGTGGTCTGGTTGTTTGTACAACGCGTACGTCGGTGCCATCACTGGTGCCGGTACAATAATATTACAATGTGCATGTTCATAGGCGACGACATAGTTTAAAAAAAAAACGATGACACTTAGCGTCTGAAACCGTCGTCGTTGGTCTAAATAAACGCGTCCTCGAGGCGAAAAGGCGCGCACGCATTAAACGTCGGGTAAAAGGTCGGCCACACATTATGCTTAAGCGACTGGAAAACAGAAACTCCACATAAAAAAAAAAAAAAAAAAAAAAAAAAAACGAAAGTTTCAAAAAGCTTCAGTAGAGTAGTAGTGATGGGATTCGAATCCCGGGGCGGCCCTGCCATGTGAAGACCGGCGCCGCTGTAGCGTCGGCCACCGGACCACTTGTGAGAGGGAAGGAAAGGTAGTGACAAAAGCGCCAAAGTACATACGGTTGATACACTGACACATTCTCACTGCGGCGCCGTACGCGAGAGCGTATGCTCTCCTGAGAATGCTCATCGACCGATCGAATGATTGCGAGAGCGAGACCGGTACAGGAATTAGAACGACACAGTCTAGCGAATGCTCTACCGTTGCTGAAAATGTCTCTTTCGGAAAGGGGGAGGGGGGAGTCGAGAGCGTAAAAAATGGCGAACGCATCGTGTGTAGCTGTTTGCTTCTGTGATTGTTGTTAAATGTAATGTATCGACCTTGGGCAGCTATGACACCATCAATAAAAGCGAGACTGACGCGGCGGGATCGCGCAGTCGTAGAAAGTAAGCCGCAAGCGACACACGCTGGTGTCTTCCTATTAATTCTAACAATTGTAAGCTCATCGAGCAAACTCAAGCTATAGTCTAAACGATCCCGTTCAGAAGGCGTTTGAGCAATTTATGGCGCTTGGCTTCCTAAAATATTATGTCACACCCACGCGTCCGATAACATTCAGCTAGGGAGTTAGCAGAGGTGTACAATAAACGCAACCGGGCCAGGATAGGCAACACCTTTTTATGTACCCATGTCGGCACATAAATAGCCAACGACCAACGAGAACGAGAACGAGGTGGCCATTACGGAGGATTACTTTACCATTACGATAGACCATTACGCATTTAAAATAATCAATAAATAGCCACTGCACGGCCACTGTTTCAATTACATAGAAATGTAGTTTTATTTCTATCTAAAGCTAGCTTTGGTTTCCTTCCATTCGCATTCCCATTCCGCTTTCCAGGGACCAGCTTTGCCCGTGAACAACACAACACACATGGTTTGGTCTGATAATTGTACACAGTTTTGCGATTGTATCGAAGGATCGAATAAAATTGCTTCACACACTTCACCAACCACCCCCAACCCAGAAGCGGGTTCCTTGACTGGGTTTTACCCGTCGCAGCAGTATATGGGCACCTGGGCAATACGCAGTGCCGGACAGACAGCACTGCGCAACGAACACAACTTACACATCACCCACACACACACATACACACACATCATTTGTTTATTTACACCCACACAAATCATTACCTTGCACCGTTCGATATTCAGACATTGTGCGAGAAGCGACCGCGTTGCCGGGCCAGTATGAATGCGGTGCGTTTATAGTGCAGTGCTGGGTACGCGCGTGTTTGGCGCACTACTGTGAGGCGAAACTAACAACGACGCCGGTGATTCGCGATGCTGGGAAAAGGTGCGCCAGTGGGAATGATGGCTTGTACAGCGCGCACAGCTGCCAGTACTGCTCGCCGCCTGCGAAGGGCCCGATCAACGCGGCCAGCTTTGTATGGGCGTGCGTCTATGCGGCAGTGTCGAAAATTCGTGATTTTTTCGCAACTACCCCCACGGGGGACTAAAAACGACGGCGGCGGGGGCAAAAGGAGTGGCAATGGGCGTGGTCTGGTTGTTTGTACAACGCGTACGTCGGTGCTATCACTGGTGCCGGTACAATAATATTACAATGTGCATGTTCATAGGCGACGACATAGTTTAAAACGATGACACTTAACGTCTGAAACCGTCGTCGTTGGTCAAAATAAACGCGTCCTCGAGGCGAAAAGGCGCGCACGCATTAAACGTCGGGTAAAAGGTAAAAACACATTATGCCACATCGGCCACACATTATGCTTAAGCGGCTGGAAAACAGAAACTCCACATAAAAAAAAAAAGAAAAAAAAACAAAACGAAAGTTTCAAAAAGCTTCAGTAGAGTGTAGTAGTGATGGGATTCGAATCCCGGGGCGGCCCTGCCATGTGAAGACCGGCGTCGCTTTAGCGTCGGCCACCGGACCACTTGAGAGAGGCAAAGGAAAGGTAGTGAGAAAAGCGCCAAAGTACATACGGTTGATACACTGACACATTCTCACTGCGGCGCCGTACGCGAGAGCGTATGCTCTCCTGAGAATGCTCATCGACCGATCGAATGATTGCGAGAGCGAGACCGGTACAGGAATTAGAACGACACAGTCTAGCGAATGCTCTACCGTTGCTGAAAATGTCTCTTTCGGAAAGGGGGAGGGGGGAGTCGAGAGCGTAAAAAATGGCGAACGCATCGTGTGTAGCTGTTTGCTTCTGTGATTGTTGTTAAATGTAATGTATCGACCTTGGGCAGCTATGACACCATCAATAAAAGCGAGACTGACGCGGCGGGATCGCGCAGTCGTAGAAAGTAAGCCGCAAGCGACACACGCTGGTGTCTTCCTATTAATTCTAACAATTGTAAGCTCATCGAGCAAACTCAAGCTATAGTCTAAACGATCCCGTTCAGAAGGCGTTTGAGCAATTTATGGCGCTTGGCTTCCTAAAATATTATGTCACACCCACGCGTCCGATAAACATTCAGCTAGGGAGTTAGCAGAGGTGTACAATAAACGCAACCGGGCCAGGATAGGCAACACCTTTTTATGTACCCATGTCGGCACATAAATAGCCAACGACCAACGACCAACGAGAACGAGGTGGCCATTACGGAGGATTACTTTACCATTACGATAGACCATTACGCATTTAAAATAATCAATAAATAGCCACTGCACGGCCACTGTTTCAATTACATAGAAATGTAGTTTTATTTCTATCTAAAGCTAGCTTTGGTTTCCTTCCATTCGCATTCCCATTCCGCTTTCCAGGGACCAGCTTTGCCCGTGAACAACACAACACACATGGTTTGGTCTGATAATTGTACACAGTTTTGCGATTGTATCGAAGGATCGAATAAAATTGCTTCACACACTTCACCAACCACCCCCAACCCAGAAGCGGGTTCCTTGACTGGGTTTACCCGTAGTAGTATATGGGCACCTGGGCAATACGCAGTGCCGGACAGACAGCACTGCGCAACGAACACAACTTACACATCACCCACACACACACATACACACACATCATTTGTTTATTTACACCCACACAAATCATTACCTTGCACCGTTCGATATTCAGACATTGTGCGAGAAGCGACCGCGTTGCCGGGCCAGTATGAATGCGGTGCGTTTATAGTGCAGTGCTGGGTACGCGCGTGTTTGGCGCACTACTGTGAGGCGAAACTAACAACGACGCCGGTGATTCGCGATGCTGGGAAAAGGTGCGCCAGTGGGAATGATGGCTTGTACAGCGCGCACAGCTGCCAGTACTGCTCGCCGCCTGAGAAGGGCCCGATCAACGCGGCCAGCTTTGTATGGGCGTGCGTCTATGCGGCAGTGTCGAAAATTCGTGATTTTTTCGCAACTACCCCCACGGGGGACTAAAAACGACGGCGGCGGGGGCAAAAGGAGTGGCAATGGGCGTGGTCTGGTTGTTTGTACAACGCGTACGTCGGTGCTATCACTGGTGCCGGTACAATAATATTACAATGTGCATGTTCATAGGCGACGACATAGTTTAAAAAAAAACGATGACACTTAACGTCTGAAACCGTCGTCGTTGGTCTAAATAAACGCGTCCTCGAGGCGAAAAGGCGCGCACGCATTAAACGTCGGGTAAAAGGTCGGCCACACATTATGCTTAAGCGACTGGAAAACAGAAACTCCACATAAAAAAAAAAAAAAACAAAAAAAAACAAAACGAAAGTTTCAAAAAGCTTCAGTAGAGTAGTGATGGGATTCGAATCCCGGGGCGGCCCTGCCATGTGAAGACCGGCGCCGCTTTAGCGTCGGCCACCGGACCACTTGTGAGAGGAGAAGGAAAGGTAGTGACAAAAGCGCCAAAGTACATACGGTTGATACACTGACACATTCTCACTGCGGCGCCGTACGCGAGAGCGTATGCTCTCCTGAGAATGCTCATCGACCGATCGAATGATTGCGAGAGCGAGACCGGTACAGGAATTAGAACGACACAGTCTAGCGAATGCTCTACCGTTGCTGAAAATGTCTCTTTAGGAAAGGGGGAGGGGGGAGTCGAGAGCGTAAAAAATGGCGAACGCATCGTGTGTAGCTGTTTGCTTCTGTGATTGTTGTTAAATGTAATGTATCGACCTTGGGCAGCTATGACACCATCAATAAAAGCGAGACTGACGCGGCGGGATCGCGCAGTCGTAGAAAGTAAGCCGCAAGCGACACACGCTGGTGTCTTCCTATTAATTCTAACAATTGTAAGCTCATCGAGCAAACTCAAGCTTTAGTCTAAACGATCCCGTTCAGAAGGCGTTTGAGCAATTTATGGCGCTTGGCTTCCTAAAATATTATGTCACACCCACGCGTCCGATAAACATTCAGCTAGGGAGTTAGCAGAGGTGTACAATAAACGCAACCGGGCCAGGATAGGCAACACCTTTTTATGTACCCATGTCGGCACATAAATAGCCAACGACCAACGACCAACGAGAACGAGGTGGCCATTACGGAGGATTACTTTACCATTACGATAGACCATTACGCATTTAAAATAATCAATAAATAGCCACTGCACGGCCACTGTTTCAATTACATAGAAATGTAGTTTTATTTCTATCTAAAGCTAGCTTTGGTTTCCTTCCATTCGCATTCCCATTCCGCTTTCCAGGGACCAGCTTTGCCCGTGAACAACACAACACACATGGTTTGGTCTGATAATTGTACACAGTTTTGCGATTGTATCGAAGGATCGAATAAAATTGCTTCACACACTTCACCAACCACCCCCAACCCAGAAGCGGGTTCCTTGACTGGGTTTTACCCGTAGTAGTATATGGGCACCTGGGCAATACGCAGTGCCGGACAGACAGCACTGCGCAACGAACACAACTTACACATCACCCACACACACACATACACACACATCATTTGTTTATTTACACCCACACAAATCATTACCTTGCACCGTTCGATATTCAGACATTGTGCGAGAAGCGACCGCGTTGCCGGGCCAGTATGAATGCGGTGCGTTTATAGTGCAGTGCTGGGTACGCGCGTGTTTGGCGCACTACTGTGAGGCGAAACTAACAACGACGCCGGTGATTCGCGATGCTGGGAAAAGGTGCGCCAGTGGGAATGATGGCTTGTACAGCGCGCACAGCTGCCAGTACTGCTCGCCGCCTGAGAAGGGCCCGATCAACGCGGCCAGCTTTGTATGGGCGTGCGTCTATGCGGCAGTGTCGAAAATTCGTGATTTTTTCGCAACTACCCCCACGGGGGACTAAAAACGACGGCGGCGGGGGCAAAAGGAGTGGCAATGGGCGTGGTCTGGTTGTTTGTACAACGCGTACGTCGGTGCCATCACTGGTGCCGGTACAATAATATTACAATGTGCATGTTCATAGGCGACGACATAGTTTAAAAAAAAACGATGACACTTAACGTCTGAAACCGGCGTCGTTGGTCTAAATAAACGCGTCCTCGAGGCGAAAAGGCGCGCACGCATTAAACGTCGGGTAAAAGGTCGGCCACACATTATGCTTAAGCGACAGGAAAACAGAAACTCCACATAAAAAAAAAAAAAAAAAAAAAACAAAACGAAAGTTTCAAAAAGCTTCAATAGAGTAGTAGTAATGGGATTCGAATCCCGGGGCGGCCCTGCCATGTGAAGACCGGCGCCGCTTTAGCGTCGGCCACCGGACCACTTGAGAGAGGCAAAGGAAAGGTAGTGACAAAAGCGCCAAAGTACATACGGTTGATACACTGACACATTCTCACTGCGGCGCCGTACGCGAGAGCGTATGCTCTCCTGAGAATGCTCATCGACCGATCGAATGATTGCGAGAGCGAGACCGGTACAGGAATTAGAACGACACAGTCTAGCGAATGCTCTACCGTTGCTGAAAATGTCTCTTTCGGAAAGGGGGAGGGGGGAGTCGAGAGCGTAAAAAATGGCGAACGCATCGTGTGTAGCTGTTTGCTTCTGTGATTGTTGTTAAATGTAATGTATCGACCTTGGGCAGCTATGACACCATCAATAAAAGCGAGACTGACGCGGCGGGATCGCGCAGTCGTAGAAAGTAAGCCGCAAGCGACACACGCTGGTGTCTTCCTATTAATTATAACAATTGTAAGCTCATCGAGCAAACTCAAGCTATAGTCTAAACGATCCCGTTCAGAAGGCGTTTGAGCAATTTATGGCGCTTGGCTTCCTAAAATATTATGTCACACCCACGCGTCCGATAAACATTCAGCTAGGGAGTTAGCAGAGGTGTACAATAAACGCAACCGGGCCAGGATAGGCAACACCTTTTTATGTACCCATGTCGGCACATAAATAGCCAACGACCAACGACCAACGAGAACGAGGTGGCCATTACGGAGGATTACTTTACCATTACGATAGACCATTACGCATTTAAAATAATCAATAAATAGCCACTGCACGGCCACTGTTTCAATTACATAGAAATGTAGTTTTATTTCTATCTAAAGCTAGCTTTGGTTTCCTCCCATTCGCATTCCCATTCCGCTTTCCAGGGACCAGCTTTGCCCGTGAACAACACAACACACATGGTTTGGTCTGATAATTGTACACAGTTTTGCGATTGTATCGAAGGATCGAATAAAATTGCTTCACAAACTTCACCAACCACCCCCAACCCAGAAGCGGGTTCCTTGACTGGGTTTTACCCGTAGCAGTATATGGGCACCTGGGCAATACGCAGTGCCGGACAGACAGCACTGCGCAACGAACACAACTTACACATCACCCACACACACACATACACACACATCATTTGTTTATTTACACCCACACAATTCATTACCTTGCACCGTTCGATATTCAGACATTGTGCGAGAAGCGACCGCGTTGCCGGGCCAGTATGAATGCGGTGCGTTTATAGTGCAGTGCTGGGTACGCGCGTGTTTGGCGCACTACTGTGAGGCGAAACTAACAACGACGCCGGTGATTCGCGATGCTGGGAAAAGGTGCGCCAGTGGGAATGATGGCTTGTACAGCGCGCACAGCTGCCAGTACTGCTCGCCGCCTGAGAAGGGCCCGATCAACGCGGCCAGCTTTGTATGGGCGTGCGTCTATGCGGCAGTGTCGAAAATTCGTGATTTTTTCGCAACTACCCCCACGGGGGACTAAAAACGACGGCGGCGGGGGCAAAAGGAGTGGCAATGGGCGTGGTCTGGTTGTTTGTACAACGCGTACGTCGGTGCCATCACTGGTGCCGGTACAATAATATTACAATGTGCATGTTCATAGGCGACGACATAGTTTAAAAAAAAACGATGACACTTAACGTCTGAAACCGGCGTCGTTGGTCTAAATAAACGCGTCCTCGAGGCGAAAAGGCGCGCACGCATTAAACGTCGGGTAAAAGGTCGGCCACACATTATGCTTAAGCGACTGGAAAACAGAAACTCCACATAAAAAAAAAAAAAAAAAAAAACAAAACGAAAGTTTCAAAAAGCTTCAGTAGAGTAGTGATGGGATTCGAATCCCGGGGCGGCCCTGCCATGTGAAGACCGGCGCCGCTGTAGCGTCGGCCACCGGACCACCTGTGGGAAGCAAAGGAAAGGTAGTGACAAAAGCGCCAAAGTACATACGGTTGATACACTGACACATTCTCACTGCGGCGCCGTACGCGAGAGCGTATGCTCTCCTGAGAATGCTCATCGACCGATCGAATGATTGCGAGAGCGAGACCGGTACAGGAATTAGAACGACACAGTCTAGCGAATGCTCTACCGTTGCTGAAAATGTCTCTTTCGGAAAGGGGGAGGGGGGAGTCGAGAGCGTAAAAAATGGCGAACGCATCGTGTGTAGCTGTTTGCTTCTGTGATTGTTGTTAAATGTAATGTATCGACCTTGGGCAGCTATGACACCATCAATAAAAGCGAGACTGACGCGGCGGGATCGCGCAGTCGTAGAAAGTAAGCCGCAAGCGACACACGCTGGTGTCTTCCTATTAATTCTAACAATTGTAAGCTCATCGAGCAAACTCAAGCTTTAGTCTAAACGATCCCGTTCAGAAGGCGTTTGAGCAATTTATGGCGCTTGGCTTCCTAAAATATTATGTCACACCCACGCGTCCGATAAACATTCAGCTAGGGAGTTAGCAGAGGTGTACAATAAACGCAACCGGGCCAGGATAGGCAACACCTTTTTATGTACCCATGTCGGCACATAAATAGCCAACGACCAACGAGAACGAGAACGAGGTGGCCATTACGGAGGATTACTTTACCATTACGATAGACCATTACGCATTTAAAATAATCAATAAATAGCCACTGCACGGCCACTGTTTCAATTACATAGAAATGTAGTTTTATTTCTATCTAAAGCTAGCTTTGGTTTCCTCCCATTCGCATTCCCATTCCGCATTCCAGGGACCAGCTTTGCCCGTGAACAACACAACACACATGGTTTGGTCTGATAATTGTACACAGTTTTGCGATTGTATCGAAGGATCGAATAAAATTGCTTCACACACTTCACCAACCACCCCCAACCCAGAAGCGGGTTCCTTGACTGGGTTTCACCCGTAGCAGCAGTATATGGGCACCTGGGCAATACGCAGTGCCGGACAGACAGCACTGCGCAACGAACACAACTTACACATCACCCACACACACACATACACACACATCATTTGTTTATTTACACCCACACAAATCATTACCTTGCACCGTTCGATATTCAGACATTGTGCGAGAAGCGACCGCGTTGCCGGGCCAGTATGAATGCGGTGCGTTTATAGTGCAGTGCTGGGTACGCGCGTGTTTGGCGCACTACTGTGAGGCGAAACTAACAACGACGCCGGTGATTCGCGATGCTGGGAAAAGGTGCGCCAGTGGGAATGATGGCTTGTACAGCGCGCACAGCTGCCAGTACTGCTCGCCGCCTGCGAAGGGCCCGATCAACGCGGCCAGCTTTGTATGGGCGTGCGTCTATGCGGCAGTGTCGAAAATTCGTGATTTTTTCGCAACTACCCCCACGGGGGACTAAAAACGACGGCGGCGGGGGCAAAAGGAGTGGCAATGGGCGTGGTCTGGTTGTTTGTACAACGCGTACGTCGGTGCTATCACTGGTGCCGGTACAATAATATTACAATGTGCATGTTCATAGGCGACGACATAGTTTAAAACGATGACACTTAACGTCTGAAACCGTCGTCGTTGGTCAAAATAAACGCGTCCTCGAGGCGAAAAGGCGCGCACGCATTAAACGTCGGGTAAAAGGTAAAAACACATTATGCCACATCGGCCACACATTATGCTTAAGCGGCTGGAAAACAGAAACTCCACATAAAAAAAAAAGAAAAAAAAACAAAACGAAAGTTTCAAAAAGCTTCAGTAGAGTGTAGTAGTGATGGGATTCGAATCCCGGGGCGGCCCTGCCATGTGTGAAGACCGGCGCCGCTGTAGCGTCGGCCACCGGACCACTTGAGAGAGGTGAAGGAAAGATAGTGAGAAAAGCGCCAAAGTACATACGGTTGATACACTGACACATTCTCACTGCGGCGCCGTACGCGAGAGCGTATGCTCTCCTGAGAATGTTCATCGACCGATCGAATGATTGCGAGAGCGAGACCGGTACAGGAATTAGAACGACACAGTCTAGCGAATGCTCTACCGTTGCTGAAAATGTCTCTTTCGGAAAGGGGGAGGGGGGAGTCGAGAGCGTAAAAAATGGCGAACGCATCGTGTGTAGCTGTTTGCTTCTGTGATTGTTGTTAAATGTAATGTATCGACCTTGGGCAGCTATGACACCATCAATAAAAGCGAGACTGACGCGGCGGGATCGCGCAGTCGTAGAAAGTAAGCCGCAAGCGACACACGCTGGTGTCTTCCTATTAATTCTAACAATTGTAAGCTCATCGAGCAAACTCAAGCTATAGTCTAAACGATCCCGTTCAGAAGGCGTTTGAGCAATTTATGGCGCTTGGCTTCCTAAAATATTATGTTACACCCACGCGTCCGATAAACATTCAGCTAGGGAGTTAGCAGAGGTGTACAATAAACGCAACCGGGCCAGGATAGGCAACACCTTTTTATGTACCGATGTCGGCACATAAATAGCCAACGACCAACGAGAACGAGAACGAGGTGGCCATTACGGAGGATTACTTTACCATTACGATAGACCATTACGCATTTAAAATAATCAATAAATAGCCACTGCACGGCCACTGTTTCAATTACATAGAAATGTAGTTTTATTTCTATCTAAAGCTAGCTTTGGTTTCCTCCCATTCGCATTCCCATTCCGCTTTCCAGGGACCAGCTTTGCCCGTGAACAACACAACACACATGGTTTGGTCTGATAATTGTACACAGTTTTGCGATTGTATCGAAGGATCGAATAAAATTGCTTCACAAACTTTACCAACCACCCCCAACCCAGAAGCGGGTTCCTTGACTGGGTTTTACCCGTAGTAGTATATGGGCACCTGGGCAATACGCAGTGCCGGACAGACAGCACTGCGCAACGAACACAACTTACACATCACCCACACACACACATACACACACATCATTTGTTTATTTACACCCATACAATTCATTACCTTGCACCGTTCGATATTCAGACATTGTGCGAGAAGCGACCGCGTTGCCGGGCCAGTATGAATGCGGTGCGTTTATAGTGCAGTGCTGGGTACGCGCGTGTTTGGCGCACTACTGTGAGGCGAAACTAACAACGACGCCGGTGATTCGCGATGCTGGGAAAAGGTGCGCCAGTGGGAATGATGGCTTGTACAGCGCGCACAGCTGCCAGTACTGCTCGCCGCCTGAGAAGGGCCCGATCAACGCGGCCAGCTTTGTATGGGCGTGCGTCTATGCGGCAGTGTCGAAAATTCGTGATTTTTTCGCAACTACCCCCACGGGGGACTAAAAACGACGGCGGCGGGGGCAAAAGGAGTGGCAATGGGCGTGGTCTGGTTGTTTGTACAACGCGTACGTCGGTGCTATCACTGGTGCCGGTACAATAATATTACAATGTGCATGTTCATAGGCGACGACATAGTTTAAAACGATGACACTTAACGTCTGAAACCGTCGTCGTTGGTCAAAATAAACGCGTCCTCGAGGCGAAAAGGCGCGCACGCATTAAACGTCGGGTAAAAGGTCGGCCACACATTATGCTTAAGCGACTGGAAAACAGAAACTCCACATAAAAAAAAAAAAAAACAAAACAAAACGAAAGTTTCAAAAAGCTTCAGTAAGAGTAGTGATGGGATTCGAATCCCGGAGCGGCCCTGCCATGTGAAGACCGGCGCCGCTGTAGCGTCGGCCACCGGACCACTTGTGTGAGGCAAAGGAAAGGTAGTGACAAAAGCGCCAAAGTACATACGGTTGATACACTGACACATTCTCACTGCGGCGCCGTACGCGAGAGCGTATGCTCTCCTGAGAATGCTCATCGACCGATCGAATGATTGCGAGAGCGAGACCGGTACAGGAATTAGAACGACACAGTCTAGCGAATGCTCTACCGTTGCTGAAAATGTCTCTTTGGGAAAGGGGGAGGGGGGAGTCGAGAGCGTAAAAAATGGCGAACGCATCGTGTGTAGCTGTTTGCTTCTGTGATTGTTGTTAAATGTAATGTATCGACCTTGGGCAGCTATGACACAACATAGGACAGCTAAAAGCGAGACTGACGCGGCGGGATCGCGCAGTCGTAGAAAGTAAGCCGCAAGCGACACACGCTGGTGTCTTCCTATTAATTCTAACAATTGTAAGCTCATCGAGCAAACTCAAGCTTTAGTCTAAACGATCCCGTTCAGAAGGCGTTTGAGCAATTTATGGCGCTTGGCTTCCTAAAATATTATGTCACACCCACGCGTCCGATAAACATTCAGCTAGGGAGTTAGCAGAGGTGTACAATAAACGCAACCGGGCCAGGATAGGCAACACCTTTTTATGTACCGATGTCGGCACATAAATAGCCAACGACCAACGACCAACGAGAACGAGGTGGCCATTACGGAGGATTACTTTACTTTACCATTACGATAGACCATTACGCATTTAAAATAAACAATAAGTAGCCACTGCACGGCCACTGTTTCAATTACATAGAAATGTAGTTTTATTTCTATCTAAAGCTAGCTTTGGTTTCCTCCCATTCGCATTCCCATTCCGCATTCCAGGGACCAGCTTTGCCCGTGAACAACACAACACACATGGTTTGGTCTGATAATTGTACACAGTTTTGCGATTGTATCGAAGGATCGAATAAAATTGCTTCACACACTTCACCAACCACCCCCAACCCAGAAGCGGGTTCCTTGACTGGGTTTTACCCGTAGCAGCAGTATATGGGCACCTGGGCAATACGCAGTGCCGGACAGACAGCACTGCGCAACGAGCACAACTTACACATCACCCACACACACACATACACACACATCATTTGTTTATTTACACCCACACAAATCATTACCTTGCACCGTTCGATATTCAGACATTGTGCGAGAAGCGACCGCGTTGCCGGGCCAGTATGAATGCGGTGCGTTTATAGTGCAGTGCTGGGTACGCGCGTGTTTGGCGCACTACTGTGAGGCGAAACTAACAACGACGCCGGTGATTCGCGATGCTGGGAAAAGGTGCGCCAGTGGGAATGATGGCTTGTACAGCGCGCACAGCTGCCAGTACTGCTCGCCGCCTGCGAAGGGCCCGATCAACGCGGCCAGCTTTGTATGGGCGTGCGTCTATGCGGCAGTGTCGAAAATTCGTGATTTTTTCGCAACTACCCCCACGGGGGACTAAAAACGACGGCGGCGGGGGCAAAAGGAGTGGCAATGGGCGTGGTCTGGTTGTTTGTACAACGCGTACGTCGGTGCTATCACTGGTGCCGGTACAATAATATTACAATGTGCATGTTCATAGGCGACGACATAGTTTAAAACGATGACACTTAACGTCTGAAACCGTCGTCGTTGGTCAAAATAAACGCGTCCTCGAGGCGAAAAGGCGCACACGCATTAAACGTCGGGTAAAAGGTAAAAACACATTATGCCACATCGGCCACACATTATGCTTAAGCGGCTGGAAAACAGAAACTCCACATAAAAAAAAAAAGAAAAAAAAACAAAACGAAAGTTTCAAAAAGCTTCAGTAGAGTGTAGTAGTGATGGGATTCGAATCCCGGGGCGGCCCTGCCATGTGTGAAGACCGGCGCCGCTGTAGCGTCGGCCACCGGACCACTTGAGAGAGGTGAAGGAAAGATAGTGAGAAAAGCGCCAAAGTACATACGGTTGATACACTGACACATTCTCACTGCGGCGCCGTACGCGAGAGCGTATGCTCTCCTGAGAATGTTCATCGACCGATCGAATGATTGCGAGAGCGAGACCGGTACAGGAATTAGAACGACACAGTCTAGCGAATGCTCTACCGTTGCTGAAAATGTCTCTTTCGGAAAGGGGGAGGGGGGAGTCGAGAGCGTAAAAAATGGCGAACGCATCGTGTGTAGCTGTTTGCTTCTGTGATTGTTGTTAAATGTAATGTATCGACCTTGGGCAGCTATGACACAAACATAGGACAGCTAAAAGCGAGACTGACGCGGCGGGATCGCGCAGTCGTAGAAAGTAAGCCGCAAGCGACACACGCTGGTGTCTTCCTATTAATTCTAACAATTGTAAGCTCATCGAGCAAACTCAAGCTTTAGTCTAAACGATCCCGTTCAGAAGGCGTTTGAGCAATTTATGGCGCTTGGCTTCCTAAAATATTATGTCACACCCACGCGTCCGATAACCGTTCAGCTAGGGAGTTAGCAGAGGTGTACAATAAACGCAACCGGGCCAGGATAGGCAACACCTTTTTATGTACCGATGTCGGCACATAAATAGCCAACGACCAACGAGAACGAGAACGAGGTGGCCATTACGGAGGATTACTTTACCATTACGATAGACCATTACGCATTTAAAATAATCAATAAATAGCCACTGCACGGCCACTGTTTCAATTACATAGAAATGTAGTTTTATTTCTATCTAAAGCTAGCTTTGGTTTCCTTCCATTCGCATTCCCATTCCGCTTTCCAGGGACCAGCTTTGCCCGTGAACAACACAACACACATGGTTTGGTCTGATAATTGTACACAGTTTTGCGATTGTATCGAAGGATCGAATAAAATTGCTTCACACACTTCACCAACCACCCCCAACCCAGAAGCGGGTTCCTTGACTGGGTTTTACCCGTAGCAGCAGTATATGGGCACCTGGGCAATACGCAGTGCCGGACAGACAGCACTGCGCAACGAGCACAACTTACACATCACCCACACACACACATACACACACATCATTTGTTTATTTACACCCACACAAATCATTACCTTGCACCGTTCGATATTCAGACATTGTGCGAGAAGCGACCGCGTTGCCGGGCCAGTATGAATGCGGTGCGTTTATAGTGCAGTGCTGGGTACGCGCGTGTTTGGCGCACTACTGTGAGGCGAAACTAACAACGACGCCGGTGATTCGCGATGCTGGGAAAAGGTGCGCCAGTGGGAATGATGGCTTGTACAGCGCGCACAGCTGCCAGTACTGCTCGCCGCCTGCGAAGGGCCCGATCAACGCGGCCAGCTTTGTATGGGCGTGCGTCTATACGGCAGTGCTGAAAATTCGTGATTTTTTCGCAACTACCCCCACGGGGGACTAAAAACGACGGCGGCGGGGGCAAAAGGAGTGGCAATGGGCGTGGTCTGGTTGTTTGTACAACGCGTACGTCGGTGCTATCACTGGTGCCGGTACAATAATATTACAATGTGCATGTTCATAGGCGACGACATAGTTTAAAACGATGACACTTAACGTCTGAAACCGTCGTCGTTGGTCAAAATAAACGCGTCCTCGAGGCGAA
Organism: Anopheles stephensi; assembly: GCF_013141755.1. Classification (NCBI taxonomy): domain Eukaryota; kingdom Metazoa; phylum Arthropoda; class Insecta; order Diptera; family Culicidae; genus Anopheles; species Anopheles stephensi. The sequence continues at coordinate 98,911 of NW_023405278.1, forward strand.
AAGGCGCGCACGCATTAAACGTCGGGTAAAAGGTAAAAACACATTATGCCACATCGGCCACACATTATGCTTAAGCGGCTGGAAAACAGAAACTCCACATAAAAAAAAAAGAAAAAAAAACAAAACGAAAGTTTCAAAAAGCTTCAGTAGAGTGTAGTAGTGATGGGATTCGAATCCCGGGGCGGCCCTGCCATGTGTGAAGACCGGCGCCGCTGTAGCGTCGGCCACCGGACCACTTGAGAGAGGTGAAGGAAAGATAGTGAGAAAAGCGCCAAAGTACATACGGTTGATACACTGACACATTCTCACTGCGGCGCCGTACGCGAGAGCGTATGCTCTCCTGAGAATGTTCATCGACCGATCGAATGATTGCGAGAGCGAGACCGGTACAGGAATTAGAACGACACAGTCTAGCGAATGCTCTACCGTTGCTGAAAATGTCTCTTTGGGAAAGGGGGAGGGGGGAGTCGAGAGCGTAAAAAATGGCGAACGCATCGTGTGTAGCTGTTTGCTTCTGTGATTGTTGTTAAATGTAATGTATCGACCTTGGGCAGCTATGACACCATCAATAAAACCGAGACTGACGCGTTCGCGCAGTCGTAGAAAGTAAGCCGCAAGCGACACACGCTGGTGTCTTCCTATTAATTCTAACAATTGTAAGCTCATCGAGCAAACTCAAGCTATAGTCTAAACGATCCCGTTCAGAAGGCGTTTGAGCAATTTATGGCACTTGGCTTCCTAAAATATTATGTTACACCCACGCGTCCGATAAACATTCAGCTAGGGAGTTAGCAGAGGTGTACAATAAACGCAACCGGGCCGGGATAGGCAACACCTTTTTATGTACCGATGTCGGCACATAAATAGCCAACGACCAACGAGAACGAGAACGAGGTGGCCATTACGGAGGATTACTTTACCATTACGATAGACCATTACGCATTTAAAATAATCAATAAATAGCCACTGCACGGCCACTGTTTCAATTACATAGAAATGTAGTTTTATTTCTATCTAAAGCTAGCTTTGGTTTCCTTCCATTCGCATTCCCATTCCGCTTTCCAGGGACCAGCTTTGCCCGTGAACAACACAACACACATGGTTTGGTCTGATAATTGTACACAGTTTTGCGATTGTATCGAAGGATCGAATAAAATTGCTTCACAAACTTTACCAACCACCCCCAACCCAGAAGCGGGTTCCTTGACTGGGTTTTACTCGTAGTAGTATATGGGCACCTGGGCAATACGCAGTGCCGGACAGACAGCACTGCGCAACGAACACAACTTACACATCACCCACACACACACATACACACACATCATTTGTTTATTTACACCCATACAATTCATTACCTTGCACCGTTCGATATTCAGATATTGTGCGAGAAGCGACCGCGTTGCCGGGCCAGTATGAATGCGGTGCGTTTATAGTGCAGTGCCGGGTACGCGCGTGTTTGGCGCACTACTGTGAGGCGAAACTAACAACGACGCCGGTGATTCGCGATGCTGGGAAAAGGTGCGCCAGTGGGAATGATGGCTTGTACAGCGCGCACAGCTGCCAGTACTGCTCGCCGCCTGAGAAGGGCCCGATCAACGCGGCCAGCTTTGTATGGGCGTGCGTCTATACGGCAGTGCTGAAAATTCGTGATTTTTTCGCAACTACCCCCACGGGGGACTAAAAACGACGGCGGCGGGGGCAAAAGGAGTGGCAATGGGCGTGGTCTGGTTGTTTGTACAACGCGTACGTCGGTGCTATCACTGGTGCCGGTACAATAATATTACAATGTGCATGTTCATAGGCGACGACATAGTTTAAAAAAAAACGATGACACTTAACGTCTGAAACCGTCGTCGTTGGTCAAAATAAACGCGTCCTCGAGGCGAAAAGGCGCGCACGCATTAAACGTCGGGTAAAAGGTCGGCCACACATTATGCTTAAGCGACTGGAAAACAGAAACTCCACATAAAAAAAAAAAAAACAAAACAAAACGAAAGTTTCAAAAAGCTTCAGTAAGAGTAGTGATGGGATTCGAATCCCGGAGCGGCCCTGCCATGTGAAGACCGGCGCCGCTGTAGCGTCGGCCACCGGACCACTTGTGTGAGGCAAAGGAAAGGTAGTGACAAAAGCGCCAAAGTACATACGGTTGATACACTGACACATTCTCACTGCGGCGCCGTACGCGAGAGCGTATGCTCTCCTGAGAATGCTCATCGACCGATCGAATGATTGCGAGAGCGAGACCGGTACAGGAATTAGAACGACACAGTCTAGCGAATGCTCTACCGTTGCTGAAAATGTCTCTTTGGGAAAGGGGGAGGGGGGAGTCGAGAGCGTAAAAAATGGCGAACGCATCGTGTGTAGCTGTTTGCTTCTGTGATTGTTGTTAAATGTAATGTATCGACCTTGGGCAGCTATGACACAAACATAGGACAGCTAAAAGCGAGACTGACGCGGCGGGATCGCGCAGTCGTAGAAAGTAAGCCGCAAGCGACACACGCTGGTGTCTTCCTATTAATTCTAACAATTGTAAGCTCATCGAGCAAACTCAAGCTTTAGTCTAAACGATCCCGTTCAGAAGGCGTTTGAGCAATTTATGGCGCTTGGCTTCCTAAAATATTATGTCACACCCACGCGTCCGATAACCGTTCAGCTAGGGAGTTAGCAGAGGTGTACAATAAACGCAACCGGGCCAGGATAGGCAACACCTTTTTATGTACCGATGTCGGCACATAAATAGCCAACGACCAACGACCAACGAGAACGAGGTGGCCATTACGGAGGATTACTTTACTTTACCATTACGATAGACCATTACGCATTTAAAATAAACAATAAGTAGCCACTGCACGGCCACTGTTTCAATTACATAGAAATGTAGTTTTATTTCTATCTAAAGCTAGCTTTGGTTTCCTCCCATTCGCATTCCCATTCCGCATTCCAGGGACCAGCTTTGCCCGTGAACAACACAACACACATGGTTTGGTCTGATAATTGTACACAGTTTTGCGATTGTATCGAAGGATCGAATAAAATTGCTTCACACACTTCACCAACCACCCCCAACCCAGAAGCGGGTTCCTTGACTGGGTTTTACCCGTAGCAGCAGTATATGGGCACCTGGGCAATACGCAGTGCCGGACAGACAGCACTGCGCAACGAGCACAACTTACACATCACCCACACACACACATACACACACATCATTTGTTTATTTACACCCACACAAATCATTACCTTGCACCGTTCGATATTCAGACATTGTGCGAGAAGCGACCGCGTTGCCGGGCCAGTATGAATGCGGTGCGTTTATAGTGCAGTGCTGGGTACGCGCGTGTTTGGCGCACTACTGTGAGGCGAAACTAACAACGACGCCGGTGATTCGCGATGCTGGGAAAAGGTGCGCCAGTGGGAATGATGGCTTGTACAGCGCGCACAGCTGCCAGTACTGCTCGCCGCCTGCGAAGGGCCCGATCAACGCGGCCAGCTTTGTATGGGCGTGCGTCTATGCGGCAGTGTCGAAAATTCGTGATTTTTTCGCAACTACCCCCACGGGGGACTAAAAACGACGGCGGCGGGGGCAAAAGGAGTGGCAATGGGCGTGGTCTGGTTGTTTGTACAACGCGTACGTCGGTGCTATCACTGGTGCCGGTACAATAATATTACAATGTGCATGTTCATAGGCGACGACATAGTTTAAAACGATGACACTTAACGTCTGAAACCGTCGTCGTTGGTCAAAATAAACGCGTCCTCGAGGCGAAAAGGCGCACACGCATTAAACGTCGGGTAAAAGGTAAAAACACATTATGCCACATCGGCCACACATTATGCTTAAGCGGCTGGAAAACAGAAACTCCACATAAAAAAAAAAGAAAAAAAAACAAAACGAAAGTTTCAAAAAGCTTCAGTAGAGTGTAGTAGTGATGGGATTCGAATCCCGGGGCGGCCCTGCCATGTGTGAAGACCGGCGCCGCTGTAGCGTCGGCCACCGGACCACTTGAGAGAGGTGAAGGAAAGATAGTGAGAAAAGCGCCAAAGTACATACGGTTGATACACTGACACATTCTCACTGCGGCGCCGTACGCGAGAGCGTATGCTCTCCTGAGAATGTTCATCGACCGATCGAATGATTGCGAGAGCGAGACCGGTACAGGAATTAGAACGACACAGTCTAGCGAATGCTCTACCGTTGCTGAAAATGTCTCTTTCGGAAAGGGGGAGGGGGGAGTCGAGAGCGTAAAAAATGGCGAACGCATCGTGTGTAGCTGTTTGCTTCTGTGATTGTTGTTAAATGTAATGTATCGACCTTGGGCAGCTATGACACAAACATAGGACAGCTAAAAGCGAGACTGACGCGGCGGGATCGCGCAGTCGTAGAAAGTAAGCCGCAAGCGACACACGCTGGTGTCTTCCTATTAATTCTAACAATTGTAAGCTCATCGAGCAAACTCAAGCTTTAGTCTAAACGATCCCGTTCAGAAGGCGTTTGAGCAATTTATGGCGCTTGGCTTCCTAAAATATTATGTCACACCCACGCGTCCGATAACCGTTCAGCTAGGGAGTTAGCAGAGGTGTACAATAAACGCAACCGGGCCAGGATAGGCAACACCTTTTTATGTACCGATGTCGGCACATAAATAGCCAACGACCAACGAGAACGAGAACGAGGTGGCCATTACGGAGGATTACTTTACCATTACGATAGACCATTACGCATTTAAAATAATCAATAAATAGCCACTGCACGGCCACTGTTTCAATTACATAGAAATGTAGTTTTATTTCTATCTAAAGCTAGCTTTGGTTTCCTTCCATTCGCATTCCCATTCCGCTTTCCAGGGACCAGCTTTGCCCGTGAACAACACAACACACATGGTTTGGTCTGATAATTGTACACAGTTTTGCGATTGTATCGAAGGATCGAATAAAATTGCTTCACACACTTCACCAACCACCCCCAACCCAGAAGCGGGTTCCTTGACTGGGTTTTACCCGTAGCAGCAGTATATGGGCACCTGGGCAATACGCAGTGCCGGACAGACAGCACTGCGCAACGAGCACAACTTACACATCACCCACACACACACATACACACACATCATTTGTTTATTTACACCCACACAAATCATTACCTTGCACCGTTCGATATTCAGACATTGTGCGAGAAGCGACCGCGTTGCCGGGCCAGTATGAATGCGGTGCGTTTATAGTGCAGTGCTGGGTACGCGCGTGTTTGGCGCACTACTGTGAGGCGAAACTAACAACGACGCCGGTGATTCGCGATGCTGGGAAAAGGTGCGCCAGTGGGAATGATGGCTTGTACAGCGCGCACAGCTGCCAGTACTGCTCGCCGCCTGCGAAGGGCCCGATCAACGCGGCCAGCTTTGTATGGGCGTGCGTCTATACGGCAGTGCTGAAAATTCGTGATTTTTTCGCAACTACCCCCACGGGGGACTAAAAACGACGGCGGCGGGGGCAAAAGGAGTGGCAATGGGCGTGGTCTGGTTGTTTGTACAACGCGTACGTCGGTGCTATCACTGGTGCCGGTACAATAATATTACAATGTGCATGTTCATAGGCGACGACATAGTTTAAAACGATGACACTTAACGTCTGAAACCGTCGTCGTTGGTCAAAATAAACGCGTCCTCGAGGCGAAAAGGCGCGCACGCATTAAACGTCGGGTAAAAGGTAAAAACACATTATGCCACATCGGCCACACATTATGCTTAAGCGGCTGGAAAACAGAAACTCCACATAAAAAAAAAGAAAAAAAAACAAAACGAAAGTTTCAAAAAGCTTCAGTAGAGTGTAGTAGTGATGGGATTCGAATCCCGGGGCGGCCCTGCCATGTGTGAAGACCGGCGCCGCTGTAGCGTCGGCCACCAGACCACTTGTGCGAGATGAAGGAAAGGTAGTGAGAAAAGCGCCAAAGTACATACGGTTGATACACTGACACATTCTCACTGCGGCGCCGTACGCGAGAGCGTATGCTCTCCTGAGAATGTTCATCGACCGATCGAATGATTGCGAGAGCGAGACCGGTACAGGAATTAGAACGACACAGTCTAGCGAATGCTCTACCGTTGCTGAAAATGTCTCTTTGGGAAAGGGGGAGGGGGGAGTCGAGAGCGTAAAAAATGGCGAACGCATCGTGTGTAGCTGTTTGCTTCTGTGATTGTTGTTAAATGTAATGTATCGACCTTGGGCAGCTATGACACCATCAATAAAACCGAGACTGACGCGTTCGCGCAGTCGTAGAAAGTAAGCCGCAAGCGACACACGCTGGTGTCTTCCTATTAATTCTAACAATTGTAAGCTCATCGAGCAAACTCAAGCTATAGTCTAAACGATCCCGTTCAGAAGGCGTTTGAGCAATTTATGGCACTTGGCTTCCTAAAATATTATGTTACACCCACGCGTCCGATAAACATTCAGCTAGGGAGTTAGCAGAGGTGTACAATAAACGCAACCGGGCCGGGATAGGCAACACCTTTTTATGTACCGATGTCGGCACATAAATAGCCAACGACCAACGAGAACGAGAACGAGGTGGCCATTACGGAGGATTACTTTACCATTACGATAGACCATTACGCATTTAAAATAATCAATAAATAGCCACTGCACGGCCACTGTTTCAATTACATAGAAATGTAGTTTTATTTCTATCTAAAGCTAGCTTTGGTTTCCTTCCATTCGCATTCCCATTCCGCTTTCCAGGGACCAGCTTTGCCCGTGAACAACACAACACACATGGTTTGGTCTGATAATTGTACACAGTTTTGCGATTGTATCGAAGGATCGAATAAAATTGCTTCACAAACTTTACCAACCACCCCCAACCCAGAAGCGGGTTCCTTGACTGGGTTTTACTCGTAGTAGTATATGGGCACCTGGGCAATACGCAGTGCCGGACAGACAGCACTGCGCAACGAACACAACTTACACATCACCCACACACACACATACACACACATCATTTGTTTATTTACACCCATACAATTCATTACCTTGCACCGTTCGATATTCAGATATTGTGCGAGAAGCGACCGCGTTGCCGGGCCAGTATGAATGCGGTGCGTTTATAGTGCAGTGCTGGGTACGCGCGTGTTTGGCGCACTACTGTGAGGCGAAACTAACAACGACGCCGGTGATTCGCGATGCTGGGAAAAGGTGCGCCAGTGGGAATGATGGCTTGTACAGCGCGCACAGCTGCCAGTACTGCTCGCCGCCTGCGAAGGGCCCGATCAACGCGGCCAGCTTTGTATGGGCGTGCGTCTATGCGGCAGTGTCGAAAATTCGTGATTTTTTCGCAACTACCCCCACGGGGGACTAAAAACGACGGCGGCGGGGGCAAAAGGAGTGGCAATGGGCGTGGTCTGGTTGTTTGTACAACGCGTACGTCGGTGCTATCACTGGTGCCGGTACAATAATATTACAATGTGCATGTTCATAGGCGACGACATAGTTTAAAACGATGACACTTAACGTCTGAAACCGTCGTCGTTGGTCAAAATAAACGCGTCCTCGAGGCGAAAAGGCGCGCACGCATTAAACGTCGGGTAAAAGGTAAAAACACATTATGCCACATCGGCCACACATTATGCTTAAGCGGCTGGAAAACAGAAACTCCACATAAAAAAAAAAGAAAAAAAAACAAAACGAAAGTTTCAAAAAGCTTCAGTAGAGTGTAGTAGTGATGGGATTCGAATCCCGGGGCGGCCCTGCCATGTGTGAAGACCGGCGCCGCTGTAGCGTCGGCCACCGGACCACTTGAGAGAGGTGAAGGAAAGATAGTGAGAAAAGCGCCAAAGTACATACGGTTGATACACTGACACATTCTCACTGCGGCGCCGTACGCGAGAGCGTATGCTCTCCTGAGAATGTTCATCGACCGATCGAATGATTGCGAGAGCGAGACCGGTACAGGAATTAGAACGACACAGTCTAGCGAATGCTCTACCGTTGCTGAAAATGTCTCTTTGGGAAAGGGGGAGGGGGGAGTCGAGAGCGTAAAAAATGGCGAACGCATCGTGTGTAGCTGTTTGCTTCTGTGATTGTTGTTAAATGTAATGTATCGACCTTGGGCAGCTATGACACCATCAATAAAACCGAGACTGACGCGGCGGGATCGCGCAGTCGTAGAAAGTAAGCCGCAAGCGACACACGCTGGTGTCTTCCTATTAATTCTAACAATTGTAAGCTCATCGAGCAAACTCAAGCTATAGTCTAAACGATCCCGTTCAGAAGGCGTTTGAGCAATTTATGGCACTTGGCTTCCTAAAATATTATGTTACACCCACGCGTCCGATAAACATTCAGCTAGGGAGTTAGCAGAGGTGTACAATAAACGCAACCGGGCCGGGATAGGCAACACCTTTTTATGTACCGATGTCGGCACATAAATAGCCAACGACCAACGAGAACGAGAACGAGGTGGCCATTACGGAGGATTACTTTACCATTACGATAGACCATTACGCATTTAAAATAATCAATAAATAGCCACTGCACGGCCACTGTTTCAATTACATAGAAATGTAGTTTTATTTCTATCTAAAGCTAGCTTTGGTTTCCTTCCATTCGCATTCCCATTCCGCTTTCCAGGGACCAGCTTTGCCCGTGAACAACACAACACACATGGTTTGGTCTGATAATTGTACACAGTTTTGCGATTGTATCGAAGGATCGAATAAAATTGCTTCACACACTTCACCAACCACCCCCAACCCAGAAGCGGGTTCCTTGACTGGGTTTTACCCGTAGCAGCAGTATATGGGCACCTGGGCAATACGCAGTGCCGGACAGACAGCACTGCGCAACGAGCACAACTTACACATCACCCACACACACACATACACACACATCATTTGTTTATTTACACCCACACAAATCATTACCTTGCACCGTTCGATATTCAGACATTGTGCGAGAAGCGACCGCGTTGCCGGGCCAGTATGAATGCGGTGCGTTTATAGTGCAGTGCTGGGTACGCGCGTGTTTGGCGCACTACTGTGAGGCGAAACTAACAACGACGCCGGTGATTCGCGATGCTGGGAAAAGGTGCGCCAGTGGGAATGATGGCTTGTACAGCGCGCACAGCTGCCAGTACTGCTCGCCGCCTGCGAAGGGCCCGATCAACGCGGCCAGCTTTGTATGGGCGTGCGTCTATGCGGCAGTGTCGAAAATTCGTGATTTTTTCGCAACTACCCCCACGGGGGACTAAAAACGACGGCGGCGGGGGCAAAAGGAGTGGCAATGGGCGTGGTCTGGTTGTTTGTACAACGCGTACGTCGGTGCTATCACTGGTGCCGGTACAATAATATTACAATGTGCATGTTCATAGGCGACGACATAGTTTAAAACGATGACACTTAACGTCTGAAACCGTCGTCGTTGGTCAAAATAAACGCGTCCTCGAGGCGAAAAGGCGCGCACGCATTAAACGTCGGGTAAAAGGTAAAAACACATTATGCCACATCGGCCACACATTATGCTTAAGCGGCTGGAAAACAGAAACTCCACATAAAAAAAAAGAAAAAAAAACAAAACGAAAGTTTCAAAAAGCTTCAGTAGAGTGTAGTAGTGATGGGATTCGAATCCCGGGGCGGCCCTGCCATGTGTGAAGACCGGCGCCGCTGTAGCGTCGGCCACCGGACCACTTGAGAGAGGTGAAGGAAAGATAGTGAGAAAAGCGCCAAAGTACATACGGTTGATACACTGACACATTCTCACTGCGGCGCCGTACGCGAGAGCGTATGCTCTCCTGAGAATGTTCATCGACCGATCGAATGATTGCGAGAGCGAGACCGGTACAGGAATTAGAACGACACAGTCTAGCGAATGCTCTACCGTTGCTGAAAATGTCTCTTTGGGAAAGGGGGAGGGGGGAGTCGAGAGCGTAAAAAATGGCGAACGCATCGTGTGTAGCTGTTTGCTTCTGTGATTGTTGTTAAATGTAATGTATCGACCTTGGGCAGCTATGACACCATCAATAAAACCGAGACTGACGCGGCGGGATCGCGCAGTCGTAGAAAGTAAGCCGCAAGCGACACACGCTGGTGTCTTCCTATTAATTCTAACAATTGTAAGCTCATCGAGCAAACTCAAGCTTTAGTCTAAACGATCCCGTTCAGAAGGCGTTTGAGCAATTTATGGCGCTTGGCTTCCTAAAATATTATGTCACACCCACGCGTCCGATAAACATTCAGCTAGGGAGTTAGCAGAGGTGTACAATAAACGCAACCGGGCCAGGATAGGCAACACCTTTTTATGTACCCATGTCGGCACATAAATAGCCAACGACCAACGAGAACGAGAACGAGGTGGCCATTACGGAGGATTACTTTACCATTACGATAGACCATTACGCATTTAAAATAATCAATAAATAGCCACTGCACGGCCACTGTTTCAATTACATAGAAATGTAGTTTTATTTCTATCTAAAGCTAGCTTTGGTTTCCTTCCATTCGCATTCCCATTCCGCTTTCCAGGGACCAGCTTTGCCCGTGAACAACACAACACACATGGTTTGGTCTGATAATTGTACACAGTTTTGCGATTGTATCGAAGGATCGAATAAAATTGCTTCACAAACTTTACCAACCACCCCCAACCCAGAAGCGGGTTCCTTGACTGGGTTTTACTCGTAGTAGTATATGGGCACCTGGGCAATACGCAGTGCCGGACAGACAGCACTGCGCAACGAACACAACTTACACATCACCCACACACACACATACACACACATCATTTGTTTATTTACACCCATACAATTCATTACCTTGCACCGTTCGATATTCAGATATTGTGCGAGAAGCGACCGCGTTGCCGGGCCAGTATGAATGCGGTGCGTTTATAGTGCAGTGCTGGGTACGCGCGTGTTTGGCGCACTACTGTGAGGCGAAACTAACAACGACGCCGGTGATTCGCGATGCTGGGAAAAGGTGCGCCAGTGGGAATGATGGCTTGTACAGCGCGCACAGCTGCCAGTACTGCTCGCCGCCTGCGAAGGGCCCGATCAACGCGGCCAGCTTTGTATGGGCGTGCGTCTATACGGCAGTGCTGAAAATTCGTGATTTTTTCGCAACTACCCCCACGGGGGACTAAAAACGACGGCGGCGGGGGCAAAAGGAGTGGCAATGGGCGTGGTCTGGTTGTTTGTACAACGCGTACGTCGGTGCTATCACTGGTGCCGGTACAATAATATTACAATGTGCATGTTCATAGGCGACGACATAGTTTAAAACGATGACACTTAACGTCTGAAACCGTCGTCGTTGGTCAAAATAAACGCGTCCTCGAGGCGAAAAGGCGCGCACGCATTAAACGTCGGGTAAAAGGTAAAAACACATTATGCCACATCGGCCACACATTATGCTTAAGCGGCTGGAAAACAGAAACTCCACATAAAAAAAAAAGAAAAAAAAACAAAACGAAAGTTTCAAAAAGCTTCAGTAGAGTGTAGTAGTGATGGGATTCGAATCCCGGGGCGGCCCTGCCATGTGTGAAGACCGGCGCCGCTGTAGCGTCGGCCACCGGACCACTTGAGAGAGGTGAAGGAAAGATAGTGAGAAAAGCGCCAAAGTACATACGGTTGATACACTGACACATTCTCACTGCGGCGCCGTACGCGAGAGCGTATGCTCTCCTGAGAATGTTCATCGACCGATCGAATGATTGCGAGAGCGAGACCGGTACAGGAATTAGAACGACACAGTCTAGCGAATGCTCTACCGTTGCTGAAAATGTCTCTTTGGGAAAGGGGGAGGGGGGAGTCGAGAGCGTAAAAAATGGCGAACGCATCGTGTGTAGCTGTTTGCTTCTGTGATTGTTGTTAAATGTAATGTATCGACCTTGGGCAGCTATGACACCATCAATAAAACCGAGACTGACGCGTTCGCGCAGTCGTAGAAAGTAAGCCGCAAGCGACACACGCTGGTGTCTTCCTATTAATTCTAACAATTGTAAGCTCATCGAGCAAACTCAAGCTATAGTCTAAACGATCCCGTTCAGAAGGCGTTTGAGCAATTTATGGCACTTGGCTTCCTAAAATATTATGTTACACCCACGCGTCCGATAAACATTCAGCTAGGGAGTTAGCAGAGGTGTACAATAAACGCAACCGGGCCGGGATAGGCAACACCTTTTTATGTACCGATGTCGGCACATAAATAGCCAACGACCAACGAGAACGAGAACGAGGTGGCCATTACGGAGGATTACTTTACCATTACGATAGACCATTACGCATTTAAAATAATCAATAAATAGCCACTGCACGGCCACTGTTTCAATTACATAGAAATGTAGTTTTATTTCTATCTAAAGCTAGCTTTGGTTTCCTTCCATTCGCATTCCCATTCCGCTTTCCAGGGACCAGCTTTGCCCGTGAACAACACAACACACATGGTTTGGTCTGATAATTGTACACAGTTTTGCGATTGTATCGAAGGATCGAATAAAATTGCTTCACAAACTTTACCAACCACCCCCAACCCAGAAGCGGGTTCCTTGACTGGGTTTTACTCGTAGTAGTATATGGGCACCTGGGCAATACGCAGTGCCGGACAGACAGCACTGCGCAACGAACACAACTTACACATCACCCACACACACACATACACACACATCATTTGTTTATTTACACCCATACAATTCATTACCTTGCACCGTTCGATATTCAGATATTGTGCGAGAAGCGACCGCGTTGCCGGGCCAGTATGAATGCGGTGCGTTTATAGTGCAGTGCTGGGTACGCGCGTGTTTGGCGCACTACTGTGAGGCGAAACTAACAACGACGCCGGTGATTCGCGATGCTGGGAAAAGGTGCGCCAGTGGGAATGATGGCTTGTACAGCGCGCACAGCTGCCAGTACTGCTCGCCGCCTGCGAAGGGCCCGATCAACGCGGCCAGCTTTGTATGGGCGTGCGTCTATACGGCAGTGCTGAAAATTCGTGATTTTTTCGCAACTACCCCCACGGGGGACTAAAAACGACGGCGGCGGGGGCAAAAGGAGTGGCAATGGGCGTGGTCTGGTTGTTTGTACAACGCGTACGTCGGTGCTATCACTGGTGCCGGTACAATAATATTACAATGTGCATGTTCATAGGCGACGACATAGTTTAAAACGATGACACTTAACGTCTGAAACCGTCGTCGTTGGTCAAAATAAACGCGTCCTCGAGGCGAAAAGGCGCGCACGCATTAAACGTCGGGTAAAAGGTAAAAACACATTATGCCACATCGGCCACACATTATGCTTAAGCGGCTGGAAAACAGAAACTCCACATAAAAAAAAAAGAAAAAAAAACAAAACGAAAGTTTCAAAAAGCTTCAGTAGAGTGTAGTAGTGATGGGATTCGAATCCCGGGGCGGCCCTGCCATGTGTGAAGACCGGCGCCGCTGTAGCGTCGGCCACCGGACCACTTGAGAGAGGTGAAGGAAAGATAGTGAGAAAAGCGCCAAAGTACATACGGTTGATACACTGACACATTCTCACTGCGGCGCCGTACGCGAGAGCGTATGCTCTCCTGAGAATGTTCATCGACCGATCGAATGATTGCGAGAGCGAGACCGGTACAGGAATTAGAACGACACAGTCTAGCGAATGCTCTACCGTTGCTGAAAATGTCTCTTTGGGAAAGGGGGAGGGGGGAGTCGAGAGCGTAAAAAATGGCGAACGCATCGTGTGTAGCTGTTTGCTTCTGTGATTGTTGTTAAATGTAATGTATCGACCTTGGGCAGCTATGACACCATCAATAAAACCGAGACTGACGCGTTCGCGCAGTCGTAGAAAGTAAGCCGCAAGCGACACACGCTGGTGTCTTCCTATTAATTCTAACAATTGTAAGCTCATCGAGCAAACTCAAGCTATAGTCTAAACGATCCCGTTCAGAAGGCGTTTGAGCAATTTATGGCACTTGGCTTCCTAAAATATTATGTTACACCCACGCGTCCGATAAACATTCAGCTAGGGAGTTAGCAGAGGTGTACAATAAACGCAACCGGGCCGGGATAGGCAACACCTTTTTATGTACCGATGTCGGCACATAAATAGCCAACGACCAACGAGAACGAGAACGAGGTGGCCATTACGGAGGATTACTTTACCATTACGATAGACCATTACGCATTTAAAATAATCAATAAATAGCCACTGCACGGCCACTGTTTCAATTACATAGAAATGTAGTTTTATTTCTATCTAAAGCTAGCTTTGGTTTCCTTCCATTCGCATTCCCATTCCGCTTTCCAGGGACCAGCTTTGCCCGTGAACAACACAACACACATGGTTTGGTCTGATAATTGTACACAGTTTTGCGATTGTATCGAAGGATCGAATAAAATTGCTTCACAAACTTTACCAACCACCCCCAACCCAGAAGCGGGTTCCTTGACTGGGTTTTACTCGTAGTAGTATATGGGCACCTGGGCAATACGCAGTGCCGGACAGACAGCACTGCGCAACGAACACAACTTACACATCACCCACACACACACATACACACACATCATTTGTTTATTTACACCCATACAATTCATTACCTTGCACCGTTCGATATTCAGATATTGTGCGAGAAGCGACCGCGTTGCCGGGCCAGTATGAATGCGGTGCGTTTATAGTGCAGTGCTGGGTACGCGCGTGTTTGGCGCACTACTGTGAGGCGAAACTAACAACGACGCCGGTGATTCGCGATGCTGGGAAAAGGAGCGCCAGTGGGAATGATGGCTTGTACAGCGCGCACAGCTGCCAGTAATGCTCGCCGCCTGAGAAGGGCCCGATCAACGCGGCCAGCTTTGTATGGGCGTGCGTCTATACGGCAGTGCTGAAAATTCGTGATTTTTTCGCAACTACCCCCACGGGGGACTAAAAACGACGGCGGCGGGGGCAAAAGGAGTGGCAATGGGCGTGGTCTGGTTGTTTGTACAACGCGTACGTCGGTGCTATCACTGGTGCCGGTACAATAATATTACAATGTGCATGTTCATAGGCGACGACATAGTTTAAAACGATGACACTTAACGTCTGAAACCGTCGTCGTTGGTCAAAATAAACGCGTCCTCGAGGCGAAAAGGCGCGCACGCATTAAACGTCGGGTAAAAGGTCGGCCACACATTATGCTTAAGCGACTGGAAAACAGAAACTCCACATAAAAAAAAAAAAAACAAAACAAAACGAAAGTTTCAAAAAGCTTCAGTAAGAGTAGTGATGGGATTCGAATCCCGGAGCGGCCCTGCCATGTGAAGACCGGCGCCGCTGTAGCGTCGGCCACCGGACCACTTGTGTGAGGCAAAGGAAAGGTAGTGACAAAAGCGCCAAAGTACATACGGTTGATACACTGACACATTCTCACTGCGGCGCCGTACGCGAGAGCGTATGCTCTCCTGAGAATGCTCATCGACCGATCGAATGATTGCGAGAGCGAGACCGGTACAGGAATTAGAACGACACAGTCTAGCGAATGCTCTACCGTTGCTGAAAATGTCTCTTTGGGAAAGGGGGAGGGGGGAGTCGAGAGCGTAAAAAATGGCGAACGCATCGTGTGTAGCTGTTTGCTTCTGTGATTGTTGTTAAATGTAATGTATCGACCTTGGGCAGCTATGACACAAACATAGGACAGCTAAAAGCGAGACTGACGCGGCGGGATCGCGCAGTCGTAGAAAGTAAGCCGCAAGCGACACACGCTGGTGTCTTCCTATTAATTCTAACAATTGTAAGCTCATCGAGCAAACTCAAGCTTTAGTCTAAACGATCCCGTTCAGAAGGCGTTTGAGCAATTTATGGCGCTTGGCTTCCTAAAATATTATGTCACACCCACGCGTCCGATAACCGTTCAGCTAGGGAGTTAGCAGAGGTGTACAATAAACGCAACCGGGCCAGGATAGGCAACACCTTTTTATGTACCGATGTCGGCACATAAATAGCCAACGACCAACGACCAACGAGAACGAGGTGGCCATTACGGAGGATTACTTTACTTTACCATTACGATAGACCATTACGCATTTAAAATAAACAATAAGTAGCCACTGCACGGCCACTGTTTCAATTACATAGAAATGTAGTTTTATTTCTATCTAAAGCTAGCTTTGGTTTCCTCCCATTCGCATTCCCATTCCGCATTCCAGGGACCAGCTTTGCCCGTGAACAACACAACACACATGGTTTGGTCTGATAATTGTACACAGTTTTGCGATTGTATCGAAGGATCGAATAAAATTGCTTCACACACTTCACCAACCACCCCCAACCCAGAAGCGGGTTCCTTGACTGGGTTTTACCCGTAGCAGCAGTATATGGGCACCTGGGCAATACGCAGTGCCGGACAGACAGCACTGCGCAACGAGCACAACTTACACATCACCCACACACACACATACACACACATCATTTGTTTATTTACACCCACACAAATCATTACCTTGCACCGTTCGATATTCAGACATTGTGCGAGAAGCGACCGCGTTGCCGGGCCAGTATGAATGCGGTGCGTTTATAGTGCAGTGCTGGGTACGCGCGTGTTTGGCGCACTACTGTGAGGCGAAACTAACAACGACGCCGGTGATTCGCGATGCTGGGAAAAGGTGCGCCAGTGGGAATGATGGCTTGTACAGCGCGCACAGCTGCCAGTACTGCTCGCCGCCTGCGAAGGGCCCGATCAACGCGGCCAGCTTTGTATGGGCGTGCGTCTATGCGGCAGTGTCGAAAATTCGTGATTTTTTCGCAACTACCCCCACGGGGGACTAAAAACGACGGCGGCGGGGGCAAAAGGAGTGGCAATGGGCGTGGTCTGGTTGTTTGTACAACGCGTACGTCGGTGCTATCACTGGTGCCGGTACAATAATATTACAATGTGCATGTTCATAGGCGACGACATAGTTTAAAACGATGACACTTAACGTCTGAAACCGTCGTCGTTGGTCAAAATAAACGCGTCCTCGAGGCGAAAAGGCGCACACGCATTAAACGTCGGGTAAAAGGTAAAAACACATTATGCCACATCGGCCACACATTATGCTTAAGCGGCTGGAAAACAGAAACTCCACATAAAAAAAAAAGAAAAAAAAACAAAACGAAAGTTTCAAAAAGCTTCAGTAGAGTGTAGTAGTGATGGGATTCGAATCCCGGGGCGGCCCTGCCATGTGTGAAGACCGGCGCCGCTGTAGCGTCGGCCACCGGACCACTTGAGAGAGGTGAAGGAAAGATAGTGAGAAAAGCGCCAAAGTACATACGGTTGATACACTGACACATTCTCACTGCGGCGCCGTACGCGAGAGCGTATGCTCTCCTGAGAATGTTCATCGACCGATCGAATGATTGCGAGAGCGAGACCGGTACAGGAATTAGAACGACACAGTCTAGCGAATGCTCTACCGTTGCTGAAAATGTCTCTTTCGGAAAGGGGGAGGGGGGAGTCGAGAGCGTAAAAAATGGCGAACGCATCGTGTGTAGCTGTTTGCTTCTGTGATTGTTGTTAAATGTAATGTATCGACCTTGGGCAGCTATGACACAAACATAGGACAGCTAAAAGCGAGACTGACGCGGCGGGATCGCGCAGTCGTAGAAAGTAAGCCGCAAGCGACACACGCTGGTGTCTTCCTATTAATTCTAACAATTGTAAGCTCATCGAGCAAACTCAAGCTTTAGTCTAAACGATCCCGTTCAGAAGGCGTTTGAGCAATTTATGGCGCTTGGCTTCCTAAAATATTATGTCACACCCACGCGTCCGATAACCGTTCAGCTAGGGAGTTAGCAGAGGTGTACAATAAACGCAACCGGGCCAGGATAGGCAACACCTTTTTATGTACCGATGTCGGCACATAAATAGCCAACGACCAACGAGAACGAGAACGAGGTGGCCATTACGGAGGATTACTTTACCATTACGATAGACCATTACGCATTTAAAATAATCAATAAATAGCCACTGCACGGCCACTGTTTCAATTACATAGAAATGTAGTTTTATTTCTATCTAAAGCTAGCTTTGGTTTCCTTCCATTCGCATTCCCATTCCGCTTTCCAGGGACCAGCTTTGCCCGTGAACAACACAACACACATGGTTTGGTCTGATAATTGTACACAGTTTTGCGATTGTATCGAAGGATCGAATAAAATTGCTTCACACACTTCACCAACCACCCCCAACCCAGAAGCGGGTTCCTTGACTGGGTTTTACCCGTAGCAGCAGTATATGGGCACCTGGGCAATACGCAGTGCCGGACAGACAGCACTGCGCAACGAGCACAACTTACACATCACCCACACACACACATACACACACATCATTTGTTTATTTACACCCACACAAATCATTACCTTGCACCGTTCGATATTCAGACATTGTGCGAGAAGCGACCGCGTTGCCGGGCCAGTATGAATGCGGTGCGTTTATAGTGCAGTGCTGGGTACGCGCGTGTTTGGCGCACTACTGTGAGGCGAAACTAACAACGACGCCGGTGATTCGCGATGCTGGGAAAAGGTGCGCCAGTGGGAATGATGGCTTGTACAGCGCGCACAGCTGCCAGTACTGCTCGCCGCCTGCGAAGGGCCCGATCAACGCGGCCAGCTTTGTATGGGCGTGCGTCTATACGGCAGTGCTGAAAATTCGTGATTTTTTCGCAACTACCCCCACGGGGGACTAAAAACGACGGCGGCGGGGGCAAAAGGAGTGGCAATGGGCGTGGTCTGGTTGTTTGTACAACGCGTACGTCGGTGCTATCACTGGTGCCGGTACAATAATATTACAATGTGCATGTTCATAGGCGACGACATAGTTTAAAACGATGACACTTAACGTCTGAAACCGTCGTCGTTGGTCAAAATAAACGCGTCCTCGAGGCGAAAAGGCGCGCACGCATTAAACGTCGGGTAAAAGGTAAAAACACATTATGCCACATCGGCCACACATTATGCTTAAGCGGCTGGAAAACAGAAACTCCACATAAAAAAAAAAGAAAAAAAAACAAAACGAAAGTTTCAAAAAGCTTCAGTAGAGTGTAGTAGTGATGGGATTCGAATCCCGGGGCGGCCCTGCCATGTGTGAAGACCGGCGCCGCTGTAGCGTCGGCCACCAGACCACTTGTGCGAGATGAAGGAAAGGTAGTGAGAAAAGCGCCAAAGTACATACGGTTGATACACTGACACATTCTCACTGCGGCGCCGTACGCGAGAGCGTATGCTCTCCTGAGAATGTTCATCGACCGATCGAATGATTGCGAGAGCGAGACCGGTACAGGAATTAGAACGACACAGTCTAGCGAATGCTCTACCGTTGCTGAAAATGTCTCTTTGGGAAAGGGGGAGGGGGGAGTCGAGAGCGTAAAAAATGGCGAACGCATCGTGTGTAGCTGTTTGCTTCTGTGATTGTTGTTAAATGTAATGTATCGACCTTGGGCAGCTATGACACCATCAATAAAACCGAGACTGACGCGTTCGCGCAGTCGTAGAAAGTAAGCCGCAAGCGACACACGCTGGTGTCTTCCTATTAATTCTAACAATTGTAAGCTCATCGAGCAAACTCAAGCTATAGTCTAAACGATCCCGTTCAGAAGGCGTTTGAGCAATTTATGGCACTTGGCTTCCTAAAATATTATGTTACACCCACGCGTCCGATAAACATTCAGCTAGGGAGTTAGCAGAGGTGTACAATAAACGCAACCGGGCCGGGATAGGCAACACCTTTTTATGTACCGATGTCGGCACATAAATAGCCAACGACCAACGAGAACGAGAACGAGGTGGCCATTACGGAGGATTACTTTACCATTACGATAGACCATTACGCATTTAAAATAATCAATAAATAGCCACTGCACGGCCACTGTTTCAATTACATAGAAATGTAGTTTTATTTCTATCTAAAGCTAGCTTTGGTTTCCTTCCATTCGCATTCCCATTCCGCTTTCCAGGGACCAGCTTTGCCCGTGAACAACACAACACACATGGTTTGGTCTGATAATTGTACACAGTTTTGCGATTGTATCGAAGGATCGAATAAAATTGCTTCACAAACTTTACCAACCACCCCCAACCCAGAAGCGGGTTCCTTGACTGGGTTTTACTCGTAGTAGTATATGGGCACCTGGGCAATACGCAGTGCCGGACAGACAGCACTGCGCAACGAACACAACTTACACATCACCCACACACACACATACACACACATCATTTGTTTATTTACACCCATACAATTCATTACCTTGCACCGTTCGATATTCAGATATTGTGCGAGAAGCGACCGCGTTGCCGGGCCAGTATGAATGCGGTGCGTTTATAGTGCAGTGCTGGGTACGCGCGTGTTTGGCGCACTACTGTGAGGCGAAACTAACAACGACGCCGGTGATTCGCGATGCTGGGAAAAGGTGCGCCAGTGGGAATGATGGCTTGTACAGCGCGCACAGCTGCCAGTACTGCTCGCCGCCTGCGAAGGGCCCGATCAACGCGGCCAGCTTTGTATGGGCGTGCGTCTATGCGGCAGTGTCGAAAATTCGTGATTTTTTCGCAACTACCCCCACGGGGGACTAAAAACGACGGCGGCGGGGGCAAAAGGAGTGGCAATGGGCGTGGTCTGGTTGTTTGTACAACGCGTACGTCGGTGCCATCACTGGTACCGGTACAATAATTTTACAATGTGCATGTGCATAGGCGACGACATAGTTTAAAAAAAACGATGACACTTAACGTCTGAAACCGTCGTCGTTGGTCTAAATAAACGCGTCTTCGAGGCGAAAAGGCGCGCACGCATTAAACGTCGGGTAAAAGGTCGGCCACACATTATGCTTAAGCGACTGGAAAACAGAAACTCCACATAAAAAAAAAAAGAAAAAAAAACGAAAGTTTCAAAAAGCTTCAGTAGAGTAGTGATGGGATTCGAATCCCGGGACGGCCCTGCCATGTGAAGACCGGCGCCGCTGTAGCGTCGGCCACCGGACCATTTGTGGGAGGTAAAGGAAAGGTAGTGACAAAAGCGCCAAAGTACATACGGTTGATACACTGACACATTCTCACTGCGGCGCCGTACGCGAGAGCGTATGCTCTCCTGAGAATGCCCATCGACCGATCGAATGATGGCGAGAGCGAGACCGGTACAGGAATTAGAACGACACAGTCTAGCGAATGCTCTACCGTTGCTGAAAATGTCTCTTTAGGAAAGGGGGAGGGGGGAGTCGAGAGCGTAAGAAATGGCGAACGCATCGTGTGTAGCTGTTTGCTTCTGTGATTGTTGTTAAATGTAATGTATCGACCTTGGGCAGCTATGACACCATCAATAAAACCGAGACTGACGCGGCGGGATCGCGCAGTCGTAGAAAGTAAGCCGCAAGCGACACACGCTGGTGTCTTCCTATTAATTATAACAATTGTAAGCTCATCGAGCAAACTCAAGCTTTAGTCTAAACGATCCCGTTCAGAAGGCGTTTGAGCAATTTATGGCGCTTGGCTTCCTAAAATATTATGTCACACCCACGCGTCCGATAAACATTCAGCTAGGGAGTTAGCAGAGGTGTACAATAAACGCAAACGGGCCAGGATAGGCAACACCTTTTTATGTACCCATGTCGGCACATAAATAGCCAACGAGAACGAGAACGAGGTGGCCATTACGGAGGATTACTTTACTTTACCATTACGATAGACCATTACGCATTTAAAATAATCAATAAATAGCCACTGCACGGCCACTGTTTCAATTACATAGAAATGTAGTTTTATTTCTATCTAAAGCTAGCTTTGGTTTCCTCCCATTCGCATTCCCATTCCGCTTTCCAGGGACCAGCTTTGCCCGTGAACAACACAACACACATGGTTTGGTCTGATAATTGTACACAGTTTTGCGATTGTATCGAAGGATCGAATAAAATTGCTTCACAAACTTCACCAACCACCCATCCAGAAGCGGGTTCCTTGACTGGGTTTTACCCGTAGCAGCAGTATATGGGCACCTGGGCAATACGCAGTGCCGGACAGACAGCACTGCGCAACGAACACAACTTACACATCACCCACACACACACATACACACACATCATTTGTTTATTTACACCCACACAAATCATTACCTTGCACCGTTCGATATTCAGACATTGTGCGAGAAGCGACCGCGTTGCCGGGCCAGTATGAATGCGGTGCGTTTATAGTGCAGTGCTGGGTACGCGCGTGTTTGGCGCACTACTGTGAGGCGAAACTAACAACGACGCCGGTGATTCGCGATGCTGGGAAAAGGTGCGCCAGTGGGAATGATGGCTTGTACAGCGCGCACAGCTGCCAGTACTGCTCGCCGCCTGCGAAGGGCCCGATCAACGGGGCCAGCTTTGTATGGGCGTGCGTCTATGCGGCAGTGTCGAAAATTCGTGATTTTTTCGCAACTACCCCCACGGGGGACTAAAAACGACGGCGGCGGGGGCAAAAGGAGTGGCAATGGGCGTGGTCTGGTTGTTTGTACAACGCGTACGTCGGTGCTATCACTGGTGCCGGTACAATAATATTACAATGTGCATGTTCATAGGCGACGACATAGTTTAAAACGATGACACTTAACGTCTGAAACCGTCGTCGTTGGTCAAAATAAACGCGTCCTCGAGGCGAAAAGGCGCACACGCATTAAACGTCGGGTAAAAGGTAAAAACACATTATGCCACATCGGCCACACATTATGCTTAAGCGGCTGGAAAACAGAAACTCCACATAAAAAAAAAAAGAAAAAAAAACAAAACGAAAGTTTCAAAAAGCTTCAGTAGAGTGTAGTAGTGATGGGATTCGAATCCCGGGGCGGCCCTGCCATGTGTGAAGACCGGCGCCGCTGTAGCGTCGGCCACCGGACCACTTGAGAGAGGTGAAGGAAAGATAGTGAGAAAAGCGCCAAAGTACATACGGTTGATACACTGACACATTCTCACTGCGGCGCCGTACGCGAGAGCGTATGCTCTCCTGAGAATGTTCATCGACCGATCGAATGATTGCGAGAGCGAGACCGGTACAGGAATTAGAACGACACAGTCTAGCGAATGCTCTACCGTTGCTGAAAATGTCTCTTTCGGAAAGGGGGAGGGGGGAGTCGAGAGCGTAAAAAATGGCGAACGCATCGTGTGTAGCTGTTTGCTTCTGTGATTGTTGTTAAATGTAATGTATCGACCTTGGGCAGCTATGACACAAACATAGGACAGCTAAAAGCGAGACTGACGCGGCGGGATCGCGCAGTCGTAGAAAGTAAGCCGCAAGCGACACACGCTGGTGTCTTCCTATTAATTCTAACAATTGTAAGCTCATCGAGCAAACTCAAGCTTTAGTCTAAACGATCCCGTTCAGAAGGCGTTTGAGCAATTTATGGCGCTTGGCTTCCTAAAATATTATGTCACACCCACGCGTCCGATAACCGTTCAGCTAGGGAGTTAGCAGAGGTGTACAATAAACGCAACCGGGCCAGGATAGGCAACACCTTTTTATGTACCGATGTCGGCACATAAATAGCCAACGACCAACGAGAACGAGAACGAGGTGGCCATTACGGAGGATTACTTTACCATTACGATAGACCATTACGCATTTAAAATAATCAATAAATAGCCACTGCACGGCCACTGTTTCAATTACATAGAAATGTAGTTTTATTTCTATCTAAAGCTAGCTTTGGTTTCCTTCCATTCGCATTCCCATTCCGCTTTCCAGGGACCAGCTTTGCCCGTGAACAACACAACACACATGGTTTGGTCTGATAATTGTACACAGTTTTGCGATTGTATCGAAGGATCGAATAAAATTGCTTCACACACTTCACCAACCACCCCCAACCCAGAAGCGGGTTCCTTGACTGGGTTTTACCCGTAGCAGCAGTATATGGGCACCTGGGCAATACGCAGTGCCGGACAGACAGCACTGCGCAACGAGCACAACTTACACATCACCCACACACACACATACACACACATCATTTGTTTATTTACACCCACACAAATCATTACCTTGCACCGTTCGATATTCAGACATTGTGCGAGAAGCGACCGCGTTGCCGGGCCAGTATGAATGCGGTGCGTTTATAGTGCAGTGCTGGGTACGCGCGTGTTTGGCGCACTACTGTGAGGCGAAACTAACAACGACGCCGGTGATTCGCGATGCTGGGAAAAGGTGCGCCAGTGGGAATGATGGCTTGTACAGCGCGCACAGCTGCCAGTACTGCTCGCCGCCTGCGAAGGGCCCGATCAACGCGGCCAGCTTTGTATGGGCGTGCGTCTATACGGCAGTGCTGAAAATTCGTGATTTTTTCGCAACTACCCCCACGGGGGACTAAAAACGACGGCGGCGGGGGCAAAAGGAGTGGCAATGGGCGTGGTCTGGTTGTTTGTACAACGCGTACGTCGGTGCTATCACTGGTGCCGGTACAATAATATTACAATGTGCATGTTCATAGGCGACGACATAGTTTAAAACGATGACACTTAACGTCTGAAACCGTCGTCGTTGGTCAAAATAAACGCGTCCTCGAGGCGAAAAGGCGCGCACGCATTAAACGTCGGGTAAAAGGTAAAAACACATTATGCCACATCGGCCACACATTATGCTTAAGCGGCTGGAAAACAGAAACTCCACATAAAAAAAAAAGAAAAAAAAACAAAACGAAAGTTTCAAAAAGCTTCAGTAGAGTGTAGTAGTGATGGGATTCGAATCCCGGGGCGGCCCTGCCATGTGTGAAGACCGGCGCCGCTGTAGCGTCGGCCACCAGACCACTTGTGCGAGATGAAGGAAAGGTAGTGAGAAAAGCGCCAAAGTACATACGGTTGATACACTGACACATTCTCACTGCGGCGCCGTACGCGAGAGCGTATGCTCTCCTGAGAATGTTCATCGACCGATCGAATGATTGCGAGAGCGAGACCGGTACAGGAATTAGAACGACACAGTCTAGCGAATGCTCTACCGTTGCTGAAAATGTCTCTTTGGGAAAGGGGGAGGGGGGAGTCGAGAGCGTAAAAAATGGCGAACGCATCGTGTGTAGCTGTTTGCTTCTGTGATTGTTGTTAAATGTAATGTATCGACCTTGGGCAGCTATGACACCATCAATAAAACCGAGACTGACGCGTTCGCGCAGTCGTAGAAAGTAAGCCGCAAGCGACACACGCTGGTGTCTTCCTATTAATTCTAACAATTGTAAGCTCATCGAGCAAACTCAAGCTATAGTCTAAACGATCCCGTTCAGAAGGCGTTTGAGCAATTTATGGCACTTGGCTTCCTAAAATATTATGTTACACCCACGCGTCCGATAAACATTCAGCTAGGGAGTTAGCAGAGGTGTACAATAAACGCAACCGGGCCGGGATAGGCAACACCTTTTTATGTACCGATGTCGGCACATAAATAGCCAACGACCAACGAGAACGAGAACGAGGTGGCCATTACGGAGGATTACTTTACCATTACGATAGACCATTACGCATTTAAAATAATCAATAAATAGCCACTGCACGGCCACTGTTTCAATTACATAGAAATGTAGTTTTATTTCTATCTAAAGCTAGCTTTGGTTTCCTTCCATTCGCATTCCCATTCCGCTTTCCAGGGACCAGCTTTGCCCGTGAACAACACAACACACATGGTTTGGTCTGATAATTGTACACAGTTTTGCGATTGTATCGAAGGATCGAATAAAATTGCTTCACAAACTTTACCAACCACCCCAACCCAGAAGCGGGTTCCTTGACTGGGTTTTACTCGTAGTAGTATATGGGCACCTGGGCAATACGCAGTGCCGGACAGACAGCACTGCGCAACGAACACAACTTACACATCACCCACACACACACATACACACACATCATTTGTTTATTTACACCCATACAATTCATTACCTTGCACCGTTCGATATTCAGATATTGTGCGAGAAGCGACCGCGTTGCCGGGCCAGTATGAATGCGGTGCGTTTATAGTGCAGTGCTGGGTACGCGCGTGTTTGGCGCACTACTGTGAGGCGAAACTAACAACGACGCCGGTGATTCGCGATGCTGGGAAAAGGTGCGCCAGTGGGAATGATGGCTTGTACAGCGCGCACAGCTGCCAGTACTGCTCGCCGCCTGCGAAGGGCCCGATCAACGCGGCCAGCTTTGTATGGGCGTGCGTCTATGCGGCAGTGTCGAAAATTCGTGATTTTTTCGCAACTACCCCCACGGGGGACTAAAAACGACGGCGGCGGGGGCAAAAGGAGTGGCAATGGGCGTGGTCTGGTTGTTTGTACAACGCGTACGTCGGTGCCATCACTGGTACCGGTACAATAATTTTACAATGTGCATGTGCATAGGCGACGACATAGTTTAAAAAAAACGATGACACTTAACGTCTGAAACCGTCGTCGTTGGTCTAAATAAACGCGTCTTCGAGGCGAAAAGGCGCGCACGCATTAAACGTCGGGTAAAAGGTCGGCCACACATTATGCTTAAGCGACTGGAAAACAGAAACTCCACATAAAAAAAAAAAGAAAAAAAAACGAAAGTTTCAAAAAGCTTCAGTAGAGTAGTGATGGGATTCGAATCCCGGGACGGCCCTGCCATGTGAAGACCGGCGCCGCTGTAGCGTCGGCCACCGGACCATTTGTGGGAGGTAAAGGAAAGGTAGTGACAAAAGCGCCAAAGTACATACGGTTGATACACTGACACATTCTCACTGCGGCGCCGTACGCGAGAGCGTATGCTCTCCTGAGAATGCCCATCGACCGATCGAATGATGGCGAGAGCGAGACCGGTACAGGAATTAGAACGACACAGTCTAGCGAATGCTCTACCGTTGCTGAAAATGTCTCTTTAGGAAAGGGGGAGGGGGGAGTCGAGAGCGTAAGAAATGGCGAACGCATCGTGTGTAGCTGTTTGCTTCTGTGATTGTTGTTAAATGTAATGTATCGACCTTGGGCAGCTATGACACCATCAATAAAACCGAGACTGACGCGGCGGGATCGCGCAGTCGTAGAAAGTAAGCCGCAAGCGACACACGCTGGTGTCTTCCTATTAATTATAACAATTGTAAGCTCATCGAGCAAACTCAAGCTTTAGTCTAAACGATCCCGTTCAGAAGGCGTTTGAGCAATTTATGGCGCTTGGCTTCCTAAAATATTATGTCACACCCACGCGTCCGATAAACATTCAGCTAGGGAGTTAGCAGAGGTGTACAATAACGCAAACGGGCCAAGATAGGCAACACCTTTTTATGTACCCATGTCGGCACATAAATAGCCAACGAGAACGAGAACGAGGTGGCCATTACGGAGGATTACTTTACTTTACCATTACGATAGACCATTACGCATTTAAAATAATCAATAAATAGCCACTGCACGGCCACTGTTTCAATTACATAGAAATGTAGTTTTATTTCTATCTAAAGCTAGCTTTGGTTTCCTCCCATTCGCATTCCCATTCCGCTTTCCAGGGACCAGCTTTGCCCGTGAACAACACAACACACATGGTTTGGTCTGATAATTGTACACAGTTTTGCGATTGTATCGAAGGATCGAATAAAATTGCTTCACAAACTTCACCAACCACCCCCAACCCAGAAGCGGGTTCCTTGATTGGGTTTTACCCGTAGTAGTATATGGGCACCTGGGCAATACGCAGTGCCGGACAGACAGCACTGCGCAACGAACACAACTTACACATCACCCACACACACACACACACACATCATTTGTTTATTTACACCCACACAAATCATTACCTTGCACCGTTCGATATTCAGAGATTGTGCGAGAAGCGACCGCGTTGCCGGGCCAGTATGAATGCGGTGCGTTTATAGTGCAGTGCTGGGTTCGCGCGTGTTTGGCGCACTACTGTGAGGCGAAACTAACAACGACGCCGGTGATTCGCGATGCTGGGAAAAGGAGCGCCAGTGGGAATGATGGCTTGTACAGCGCGCACAGCTGCCAGTACTGCTCGCCGCCTGCGAAGGGCCCGATCAACGCGGCCAGCTTTGTATGGGCGTGCGTCTATGCGGCAGTGTCGAAAATTCGTGATTTTTTCGCAACTACCCCCACGGGGGACTAAAAACGACGGCGGCGGGGGCAAAAGGAGTGGCAATGGGCGTGGTCTGGTTGTTTGTACAACGCGTACGTCGGTGCCATCACTGGTGCCGGTACAATAATATTACAATGTGCATGTTCATAGGCGACGACATAGTTTAAAAAAAAAAAAACGATGACACTTATCGTCTGAAACCGTCGTCGTTGGTCTAAATAAACGCGTCCTCGAGGCGAAAAGGCGCGCACGCATTAAACGTCGGGTAAAAGGTCGGCCACACATTATGCTTAAGCGACTGGAAAACAGAAACTCCACATAAAAAAAAACAAAAAACAAAACGAAAGTTTCACAAAAAGTTTCAGTAGTAATGGGATTTGAAGCCCGGGGCGGCCCTGCCATGTGAAGACCGGCGCCGCTGTAGCGTCGGCCACCGGACCATTTGTGGGAGGCAAAGGAAAGGTAGTGAGAAAAGCGCCAAAGTACATACGGTTGATACACTGACACATTCTCACTGCGGCGCCGTACGCGAGAGCGTATGCTCTCCTGAGAATGCTCATCGACCGATCGAATGATTGCGAGAGCGAGACCGGTACAGGAATTAGAACGACACAGTCTAGCGAATGCTCTACCGTTGCTGAAAATGTCTCTTTCGGAAAGGGGGAGGGGGGAGTCGAGAGCGTAAAAAATGGCGAACGCATCGTGTGTAGCTGTTTGCTTCTGTGATTGTTGTTAAATGTAATGTATCGACCTTGGGCAGCTATGACACCATCAATAAAACCGAGACTGACGCGGCGGGATCGCGCAGTCGTAGAAAGTAAGCCGCAAGCGACACACGCTGGTGTCTTCCTATTAATTATAACAATTGTAAGCTCATCGAGCAAACTCAAGCTTTAGTCTAAACGATCCCGTTCAGAAGGCGTTTGAGCAATTTATGGCGCTTGGCTTTCTAAAATATTATGTTACACCCACGCGCCCGATAAACATTCAGCTAGGGAGTTAGCAGAGGTGTACAATAAACGCAAACGGGCCAAGATAGGCAACACCTTTTTATGTACCCATGTCGGCACATAAATAGCCAACGACCAACGAGAACGAGAACGAGGTGGCCATTACGGAGGATTACTTTACTTTACCATTACGATAGACCATTACGCATTTAAAATAATCAATAAATAGCCACTGCACGGCCACTGTTTCAATTACATAGAAATGTAGTTTTATTTCTATCTAAAGCTAGCTTTGGTTTCCTCCCATTCGCATTCCCATTCCGCTTTCCAGGGACCAGCTTTGCCCGTGAACAACACAACACACATGGTTTGGTCTGATAATTGTACACAGTTTTGCGATTGTATCGAAGGATCGAATAAAATTGCTTCACAAAACTTTACCAACCACCCCCAACCCAGAAGCGGGTTCCTTGACTGGGTTTTACCCGTAGCAGCAGTATATGGGCACCTGGGCAATACACAGTGCCGGACAGACAGCACTGCGCAACGAACACAACTTACACATCACCCACACACACACATACACACACATCATTTGTTTATTTACACCCACACAATTCATTACCTTGCACCGTTCGATATTCAGACATTGTGCGAGAAGCGACCGCGTTGCCGGGCCAGTATGAATGCGGTGCGTTTATAGTGCAGTGCCGGGTACGCGCGTGTTTGGCGCACTACTGTGAGGCGAAACTAACAACGACGCCGGTGATTCGCGATGCTGGGAAAAGGTGCGCCAGTGGGAATGATGGCTTGTACAGCGCGCACAGCTGCCAGTACTGCTCGCCGCCTGAGAAGGGCCCGCTCAACGGGGCCAGCTTTGTATGGGCGTGCGTCTATGCGGCAGTGTCGAAAATTGGTGATTTTTTTCGCAACTACCCCCACGGGGGACTAAAAACGACGGCGGCGGTGGCAAAAGGAGTGGCAATGGGCGTGGTCTGGTTGTTTGTACAACGCGTACGTCGGTGCCATCACTGGTGCCGGTACAATACAATTGGCATGAACTTGCTACTCTTGCTCATGAGGTTCAATATATCAAGTGAATAAGGTGGATGAACATGATAATGTAGTTTATGAAGATGGAAAAACTAGTTCTAGAAATTTTCCTCTGGCTATTTGAAAAAAATAGTCGAACTCTTACGAGTAACAATATTTACTGCAGGAAGAAAACAGTGTTCCACGACATTTACTGTCTTTGTGATACTTACATGATCAGGACTTTTTGAAATATTAATTGTTGTCTACAAAGAAAGCTTCCCAGTTTTTTTTTCATCCACAAAACTTTACTCTCAATGGAACGTATTGTAACACCATCACCAGACAGTACAAAATGTATTTTTACCATATTTATTTAGTCCACAATCGCGCTGAAACTTTCACCAAATTTCACCTAACTGTCCCTTCCGAAACTAATAGCAGACCCTACCTTAGCAAATCCTTTCCCTTCCCTTCAACTTATCCCGAAGAATCTCATCAGGAAGAAAAAAGAACGACGACGCCTGCTAAAAGACGCCAGGGCCTTACGGTTACGGGGCGCTGTAATAAATTCGCGTACACGGTAGGCAACAGGAACACACACGGCAAGGCACGGGCCAGACGGGTCAGGCAGTCGTCGTTGCGGGAGAACCTTCTTAGTGGTGGGCTAAAAATAAGCGGATCGCAATCGCAAACTTCTCTCCGGTTGTCCTCACTCCCTCCAAATGCGTCCCTTTCCTGTTCACCCGGCCCCAGATTGGATGGTGAAAAATACGAGGAAGGAAAGAAATTCTGTTTCCGTTCGAGTTTTTCAAGAATCAATTCACCTTCCGCTGCCGTCACAGTCTAATGGATCTCCTCCTTCCCCGCGGGGCGGTTTCCGTTGGGGCCTTTGCAAATGGGAGGCTGTTTCGTGATTCGGTTCCCTTCAACGTTCGCCTTCACCTGCTCTATTGGTCTGCATCCGCATAAATCCGGTTCCGTGATACACTCCATCTCCCGAGCAGAAGAATAGCTCGGGCAGGCAGCATAGTAATAATCAAAATCTCGCTTAAAATTCTTTCGCTCTTTCTTTTCTCCTCTCGCTATTGCTGCTGCTGGCTTTTTTCTCGCTCTCCATGTCCACAAAACATAAGCCAGTGGCGATGAGTGATTTGGGGAGCACTCCCCCAAGGGAGGAGTACGGAAGGCAAAGGAGACCAGTGAAAGGTGCTGGTCGATAATCTCTTACCTTACTGCCTGTTCGCTTTCCCATTGCTTTGACTCTGGCCGTAGAGTTTCGATCCACTAGCCAGACACAGCGATATTATTTATTTGAATTATGTTTCGGAAAACGTCTCTCAGCGTTGGTGTGGAAAATCGATCGAAATTTATCGATCGTTTCGGAAGGGGGGGGGGGGGGGGGGGGGGGGGGGGGACTGTGGTGCTGGTTTTTTGGGGTTTCGATCGTTGAATCGATCACCCGTCTAGCGCTATCGAGGTCAGTTTACCACCATTTGTTTGAAAGGTTTTTCTTGGAGAGGGCCATTAAAATTCTCATGCTTCGCCAAGACAGCAAAAGTTGAAGCGAGCTCGTATTGTTTGCCCTACCCCACACCAGGGAATGTGGCGAATCCATCGCATTTACATGTTAAAAAAATCGAAACAAATAGGAAAAAATACATGTGAAATAGAAAAAAGTACATGTGTGTGTGTGTGTGTGTGTGTGTGTGTGTGTGTGTGTGTGTGTGTATGTGCCGTGCCGTGCCGTTGTTTATTATCCAAGCTTCTTCGCCAGTCTCCGGCAGACCGGGCCCGGTTTATTGGTGTGGATGAAAAGGAAAACTGTTCTTGAAGTTCTTACCATACCAATGTGTACCGTCGTTTTTCCACGCTTCCTCGCACGCATCCGCAAAAATCGCATCGGCTTTTCTTCTCCGTTGCTACACTGTGAAAAGTTCGTCTTGAGCAGGGAACAGTCGGCGGTCGGCGATACGACTTGTTTGATTGGAGCTGACTTTGGATGGTTTTTGTTTGTGTATGCTAATGTTTGTCCGTTCCCACGGAATAATTCACGGAACCCGATCATCCTTCCTCGGCGAGACTACGGAACCGATCTCATTATTCGGGAGCAACATGCCTCTCGTGAGTTGAAGGAAGCTTTGGAAGAGGTTGATCAAGACGTTCTGATGACCGAGCTTGGCGGCTGCTGGGAGCGTTTGGTACGTTCCGTGAAGAAGGCACTGAATCAGTTCGTGTTCACAAGCGCCCTACGGATGAAGTAATGCTGTCAACGTTCACGGAGATCGAACTCATCCTTAATTCGAGACCACTTACCTACGTGCCCCTGAACGACGAACTGGCTGACCCTATAACATCTAATCACTCTCCTCCTTGGGAGCTCTGATGGAAGCAAACCACCGGCAGTTTTCTGTGATAGCCCTGCTACAATCCGGTCGTCGTGGCGAATGGCGCAGCATTCAGCAGATTTATTCTGGAAGAAATGGTTAGCAGAATACTTACCCACACTTACCCGACGAACCAAGTGGTTCGAACCAGTCCAAGTTAGGCAAGCCACGGTACAAACGAGCAGTGGAACTTACGTTAGAACCGCGCAACAAATTAGCAGTCTTAGATGTATCAGCTTAGTAGAAAACCGCATGGCAAGAGTCGAATACAGAATATAGAGAAAGTGAAAAACTGCAAACAACAAACAAACAAAACACACACCCACGAAGCAACTGACAGAAGATGGGAAGTGAAGCCACGGTTTGTACAATCGCGAAAGAGAGGTGTGTCATCACGAAGATCGGGTTTATAAAGTCGCTAAAGAGAGGTTTGCGTCATCACGAAGAGCGAATTTTGCATTGAGGTGTTTATTATCGCCTAACAACATATTTAAACCGTGGCGCACTTGGGGGACAATGTTGGAAACTTGATAGGGCTCCCAACGGTCTGTCAGTTGGGTCGGTCAAAAATTCAACCGCGTTTCAACACCGGTGTCTTCAGGAGAGCGTTCCAGCACTATATTGATTCCCGGACCACTTCCCGGACGAGTGGCGGATCGGGAGCTGCAACAAACGGACAGTAGTTAAGAACGTGTGGCAGTATTTGGCTGAATTTGGCGAAAGTGAACGGTATGTGCGCTCTTACCCGATGCCAAATCCTTGTTTCGTACATCGTCAAACCGACGGCTAGATGTTCCGTTCCTGTGCGTTCCTGCGACCGGAGCAAAAAAAAACATCACCGTGAGTATAAGCAAGCACATCCGTTGGTGTCCGGAACACGTTTGGTTGATGTTATTACCGTCATCGTTAGCGGAATGCGAAACTACGCACCCAACGTTATGCACTGGACGTACCGCGCATTCAGCATCCAGAAGTATCGCTAGCAGAAGAGCGTGTGAAACAACAAGTACAGCACACTGCCTCCCCGCCAGACCGGCAGACATCCACGCGCACGAAACACTCTCCACACTCTCGCGATGGCCACTTGCACGCATCTCAGGCAGTCCTGGATGCTGGAGAGACTCAGCACACGCGCTTGTAAGTCTGGCAGATGTGCACACAAACACAAATCACTCGCGCGAGCTTTCTTTCGGTGTATTCGGAACTGGATCGAGCGGAGGTAACAGGATGCCCCCGAATTCTGTCCCGGGGGGCAGGCCGCCCGCCTGTGGTGTTTTC
Source organism: Anopheles stephensi (assembly GCF_013141755.1). Taxonomy (NCBI): domain Eukaryota; kingdom Metazoa; phylum Arthropoda; class Insecta; order Diptera; family Culicidae; genus Anopheles; species Anopheles stephensi. Next base: position 132,560 of record NW_023405278.1, read on the forward strand.
CAACGCCGAAAGACGTCGAATTAACGTCGAGCATACACTTTCAAACACTGTGTGTAACGGGCGAATGCGAGGGGCCGGCACACGAACACGAAACACTAAATTGAAAACATGAGAAACACGGCAAATCTCTGTTTGCCTACTAGACGACATTAGATAATGACAGTGTGAATTGAAAACACATCTCAGCACACATTGGAAACCATCCATAGGAATAATTAATAAGTAAAAGTCAGGCATGCGATGAAAAACCATTATTTAGCAAGCTGAAGTTGCAACAGACGTTTTTTCCACTGTGGTCTCATCTCAGCACCATATTTCATCGAAAATGGCCAGCCGTAAGATCGGAAACCGTCGAATGATACGGTCGTTGCACCTGGAAACAACTGACGTGTGAACTGAAGAACAAACTGAACGAACTGCCGCGAGTGAGCAACGTGACATCAGATGACAACGGACCATGCACAGCGGCAGATTTTAAGGGTTTGGGAGTAACAAGAATTTCGTTTTATGCCGGACGACATGAAGCGTTTTTACCTGTCGACCGATGGATGCACCACGAGCTGGACTTACAATTATTGCGATAGCGCCAAAATTACGTGTTGCCACCTCTACATACCTAAATTGACACACATCCAGAACTCGAACTGAAAGGACCGGAACTGTGTTCGAGCTCGACCGCATAGGTGACAGGGGTTT